>NC_080383.1:47488199-47625572 GCF_014773155.1 Arachis stenosperma | reverse complement strand
TTCTTGCCCTTTCCTAGCGTTTAACGCCAGTCTGGTGCCCCTTTTGGCGTTAAACCCCAGAATGGTGCCAGACTGGGCGTTAAATGCCCATTTGCTGCCCTTACTGGCGTTTAAACGCCAGCAAGGTTTCCTCCAGGTGTGCTATTTTTCTTTCTGTTTTTCATTTTGTTTTTGCTTTTTCAATTGATTTTGTGACTTCCCATGATCATCAACCTACAGAAAACATAAAATAACAAAGGAAAATAGATTAAATATAACATTGGGTTGCCTCCCAACAAGCGCTTCTTTAATGTCGGTAGCTTGACAGTGGGCTCTCATGGAGCCTCACAGATACTCAGAGTAATGTTGGATCCTCCCAACACCAAACTTAGAGTTTGAATGTGGGGTTCAACACCAAACTTAGAAGTTGGTTGTGGCCTCCCAACACCAAACTTAGAGTTTGACTGTGGGGGCTCTATTTGACTCTGTTTTGAGAGAAGCTCTTCATGCTTCCTCTCCAATGTTACAGAGGGATATCCTTGAGCCTTAAATACAAATGATTCTTCATTCACTTGAATGATCAGTTCACCTCTGTCAACATCAATCACAGCCTTTGCTGTGGCTAGAAAGGGTCTGCCAAGGATGATGGATTCATCCATGCACTTTCCAGTCTCTAGGACTATGAAATCAGTAAGGATGTAATGGTCTTCAATCTTTACCAGAACATCCTCTACAAGTCAATAAGCTTGTTTTCTTGAATTGTCTGCCATCTCTAGTGAGATTCTTGCAGCTTGTACCTCAAAGATCCCTAGCTTCTCCATTACAGAGAGAGGCATGAGGTTTATACTTGACCCTAAGTCACACAGAGCCTTCTTAAAGGTCATGGTACCTATGGTACAAGGTATTGAGAACTTCCCAGGGTCCTGTCTCTTTTGAGGTAATTTCTGCCTAGACAAGTCATCCAGTTCTTTGGTGAGCAAAGGAGGTTCGTTCTCCCAAGTCTCATTACCAAATAACTTGTCATTTAGCTTCATGATTATTGCTCCAAGGTACTTAGCAACTTGCTCTTCAGTGACATCTTCATCCTCTTCAGAGGGAAGAATACTCATCAGAGCTCATGAATGGCAGAAGTAAATTCAATGGAATCTCTATGGTCTCAGTGTGAGCCTCAGATTCCCATGGTTCCTCATTAGGGAATTCATTGGAGGCCAGTGGACGTCCATTGAGGTCTTCCTCAGTGGCACTCACTGCCTCTTCCTCCTCTCCAAATTCGGCCATGTTGTTGGTCTTGCACTCTCCTTTTGGATTTTCTTCTGTATTGCTTGGAAGAGTACTAGGAGGGAGTTCAGTAATTTTCTTGCTCAGCTGTCCCACTTGTGCCTTCAAGTTTCTAATGGAGGACCTTGTTTCAGTCATGAAACTTTGAGTGGTTTTGATTAGATCAGAGACCATGGTTGCTAAGTCAAAGTGGCTCTGCTTAGAATTCTCTATCTGTTGCTGAGAAGATGATGGAAAAGGCTTGCCATTGCTAAACCTGTTTCTTCCACCATTATTGTTGTTGAAACCTTGTTGAGGTCTCTGTTGATTCTTCCATGAGAGATTTGGATGATTTCTCCATGAAGGATTATAGGTGTTTCCATAGGATTCTCCCATGTAATTCACCTCTTCTATTGAAGGGTTCTCAGGATCATAAGCTTCTTCTTCAGATGAAGTGTCCTTAGTACTGCCTGGTGCAGCTTGCATTCCAGACAGACTTTGAGAAATCATATTGACTTGCTGAGTCAATATTTTGTTCTGAGCCAATATGGCATTCAGAGTATCAATCTCAAGAACTCCTTTCTTCTGATTCGTCCCATTGTTCACAGGATTCCTTTCAGAAGTGTACATAAATTGGTTATTTGCAACCATTTCAATGAGTTCTTGAGCTTCTGCAAGCGTCTTCTTCAGATGAAGAGATCCTCCAGCAGAGCTGTCCAATGACATCTTGGACAGTTCAGACAGACCATCATAGAAGATACCTATGATGCTCCATTCAGAAAGCATGTCAGATGGACACTTTCTGATCAATTGTTTGTATCTTTCCCAAGCTTCATAGAGGGATTCACCTTCCTTCTGTCTGAAGGTTTGGACTTCCACTCTAAGCTTACTCAATTTTTGAGGTGGAAAGAACTTTGCCAAGAAGGCATTGACTAGCTTTTCCCAAGAGTTCAGGCTTTCTTTAGGTTGTGAGTCCAACCATATCCTAGCTCTGTCTCTTACAGCAAAAGGGAATAGCATAAGTCTGTAGACCTCAGGGTCAACCCCATTGGTCTTGACAGTGTCACAGATTTGCAAGAACTCAGCTAAAAACTGATGAGGATCTTCTAATGGAAGTCCATGGAACTTGCAATTCTGTTGCATTAGAGAAACTAATTGAGGCTTAAGCTCAAAGTTGTTTGCTCCAATGGCAGGGATAGAGATGCTTCTCCAATAGAAGTCGGGAGTAGGTGCAGTAAAGTCACCCAGCACCTTCCTTGCGTTGTTGGCATTGTTGTTATTTTCGGCTGCCATGGGTTCTTCTGCTTTAAAGATTTCTGTTAGGTCCTCTACAGAGAGTTATGCTTTAGCTTCTTTTAGCTTTCGCTTCAAGGTCCTTTCAGGTTCAGGGTCAACCTCAACAAGAATGCTTTTGTCTTTGCTCCTGCTCATATGAAAAAGAAGAGAACAAGAAAATATGGAATCCTCTATGTCACAGTATAGAGACTCCTTGAAGTGTCAGAGGAAAAGAAAAATAGAAGGAAGAGATAGAAAATTCGAACTTATCAAGGAAAGATAGAGTTCGGATTGTGCATTGAGGGGTAGTGTTAGTCCATAAATAGAAGGGTGTGAGAAGAGGGGAAGAAATTTTCAAAAATAAATTAAAAGGATTTTAAAAATATTTTGAAAAACACTAACTGATTTTCGAAAACTAAGAGTGGAAAAAGAAATCAAGTGATTTTTGAAAAAGATTTTGAAATTAGAAATCAAAAAGATATGATTGAAAACTATTTTGAAGAAGATGTGATTAAAAGATATGATTGAAAAGATATAGTTTTAAAAAGATATGATTGAGAAGATATGATTTGAAAAATAATTTAAAAAGATTTGATTTTGAAAACTAATGACTTGGCTAACAAGAAAGATATGATTCAGACATTAAACCTTTCTCAACAGAAAAGGCAACATAATTGAAATGTTGAATCAAATCCTTAATTGTTAGCAAGTATTTTTGAAAAAAAAAGAAATTGATTTTGAAAACTTATGATTGAAAAGATATGATTTGAAAAAGATTTGATTTTGAAAAATTTTGAAAACTTGAAAAAAATTTGCATTAAAAACAAAATCTTCCCTCTTGTGCCATCCTGGCGTTAAACGCCCAGAATGGTATACATTCTGGCGTTTAACGCCCAAATTGCTACCCTTTTGGGCGTTAAACGCCCAGTCAGGCACCCTGGCTTGCGTTTAAACGCCAGTTTTCCTTCCTCACTGGGCGTTTTGAACGCCCAGCTTTTTCTGTATAATTCCTCTACTGTATGTTCTGAATCTTCAATTCTCTGTATTATTGACTTGAAAAGACACAAAGAAAAAATTTTTTTGAATTTTTAATGATGAGGAATAATCAAAATGCAACTAAAATCAAATAGACAATGCATGCAAGACACCAAACTTAGAAGTTTGTATACTAATGACACTAACAAATTGAGAATGCATATGAGAAACACAAAGTACTCAAGACAAGAGAATTTAATGATCAGAGCAAGAAAATCATCAAGAACATCTTGAAGATCACTTAAGACACATGAATGAATGCAAGAAGAACAGAAACATGCAATTGACACCAAACTTAAAATGAGACACTAGACACAAACAAGAAATATTTTTGAATTTTATAATTTTGTAATTTTTTTGGTTTTTTTTTCGAAATTTGAAAGAAAATAAGGATATCAAAATTCTTAATGAGAATTCCAGGAATCATGCAATGTTAGTCTAAAGCTTCAGTCTAAAGAAATTAGACATGGCTAGCCAAGCTTCAGCAGGACATTACATTCAAGAGCTAAATTGATAAGAATCAATCAACTTTGGTGATGATAAGAACATCACCTTGAAACACTAGAATTCATTCTTAAGAACTCTGAAGGAAAATGCCTAATCTAAGCAACAAGATGAACCGTCAGTTGTCCAAACTCAAACAATCTCCAACAACGGCGCCAAAAACTTGGTGCACGAAATTGTGATCATCAATGGCGCCATCAACATAGTACGCTCAATTGCAATCTCAACTCTTTATCACAACTTCGCACAACTAACCAGCAAGTGCACTGGGTCGTCCAAGTAATAAACCTTACGCGAGTAAGGGTCGATCCCACAGAGATTGTTGGTATGAAGCAAGCTATGGTCATCTTGTAAATCTCAGTCAAGCGGATTCAAATGGTTATGAATGATATATGAATAAAGCATAGAATAAAGATAGAGATACTTATGTAATTCATTGGTGAGAATTTCAGATAAGCATAGGAAGATACTTTGTCCCTTCCGTCTCTCTGTTTTCCTACTGTCTTCATCCAATCCTTCTTACTCCTTTCCATGGCAAGCTGTATGTTGGGCATCACCGTTGTCAGTGGCTACAGTCCCGTCCTCTCAGTGAAAATGTTCAATGCGCTCTGTCACAGCACAGCTAATCATCTGTCGGTTCTCAATCAGGTTGGAATAGAATCCATTGATTCTTTTGCGTCTGTCACTAACGCCCAACCTTCAGGAGTTTGAAGCTCGTCACAGTCATTCAATCATTGAATCCTACTCAGAATACCACAGACAAGGTTTAGACCTTCCGGATTCTTTTGAATGCCGCCATCAATTCTAGCTTATACCACGAAGATTTCGATTAAGGGATCCAAGAGATATCCACTCAATCTAAGGTAGAACGGAGGTGGTTGTCAGGCACACATTCATAGGTGAGAATGATGATGAGTGTCACGGATCATCACATTTATCAAGTTGAAGAACAAGTGATATCTTAGAACAAGAACAAGCTGAATTGAATAGAAGAACAATAGTAATTGCATTAATACTCGAGGTACAGCAAGGCTCCACACCTTAATCTATGGTGTGTAGAAACTTCACCATTGAAAATACATAAGAACAAGGTCTAGGCATGGTTGTGAGGCCAGCCCCCTGGTGCACGAAATTGTGATCACTACTTTTCAAAACATAAACAATCCCTAGTAATGGCTCCAAAGACTTGGTGCTCAATACCATGGCATAAACACAACTTCGCACAACTAACCAGCAAGTGCACTGGGTCGTCCAAGTAATAAACCTTACGCGAGTAAGGGTCGATCCCACGGAGATTGGTGGTATGAAGCAAGCTATGGTCACCTTGTAAATCTCAGTCAGGCAGACTCAAATGGGTATAGTGGTAAACGAATAAAGCAATAAGATAAAGATAGAGATACTTATGCATATCATTGGTGGGAGCTTCAGATAAGCGTATGAAGATGCCTTCCCTTCCGTCTCTCTGCTTTCTTACTGTCTTCATCCAATCCTTCTTCCTCCTTTCCATGGCAAGCTCGTGTAGGGTTTCACCGTTGTCAGTGGCTACCTCCCATCCTCTCATTGGAAATACGTTCCTGATGCTCTGTCACAACATAGGCTATCCATCTGTCGGTTCTCAATCAGGCCGGAATAGAATCCAGTGATTCTTTTGCGTCTGTCACTAACGCCCCGCCCTCAGGAGTTTGAAGCACGTCACAGTCATTCAATCATTGAATCCTACTCAGAATACCACAGACAAGGTTAGACCTTCCGGATTCTCTTGAATGCCGCCATTAGTTCTTGCCTATACCACGAAGACTCTGATCTCACGGAATGGCTGGCTCGTTTGTCAGGCGAGCACTCGGTTGTCAGGCGATCAACCATGCATCACGCAATCAGAAATCCAAGAGATAAACACTAGGGCCTCGAATGCTTGTAGAACAAGAATGGTTGTCAGTCACCTTGTTCATAGGTGAGAATGATGATGAGTGTCACGGATCATCACATTCATCAAGTTGAAGAACAAGTGATATCTTGGACAAAGAACAAGCGGAATTGAATAGAAGAACAATAGTAATTGCATTAATACTCGAGGTACAGCAGAGCTCCACACCTTAATCTATGGTGTGTAGAAACTCCACCGTTGAAAATACATAAGAACAAGGTCTAGGCATGGCCGAATGGCCAGCCTCCCAAAGAGGGTTCAATCATCAAAACATGATCAAAAGCTGAAAATACAATAGTAAAAGGTCCTATTTATAGAGAACTAGTAACCTAGGGTGTACAGAGGTGAGTAAATGACATAAAAATCCACTTCCGGGCCCACTTGGTGTGTGCTTGGGCTGAGCAATGAAGCATTTTCGTGTAGAGACTCTTCTTGGAGTTAAACGCCAGCTTTTATTCCAGTTTGGGCGTTTAACTCCCATTTTGGTGCCAGTTCCGGCGTTTAACGCTGGAATTTCTTGAGGTGACTTTGAACGCCGGTTTGGGCCATCAAATCTTGGGCAAAGTATGGACTATCATATATTGCTGGAAAGCCCAGGATGTCTACTTTCCAACGCCGTTGAGAGCGCGCCAATTGGGCTTCTGTAGCTCCAGAAAATCCACTTCGAATGCAGGGAGGTCAGAATCCAACAGCATCTGCAGTCCTTTTCAGCCTCTAAATCAGATTTTTGCTCAGATCCCTCAATTTCAGCCAGAAAATACCTGAAATCACAGAAAAACACACAAACTCATAGTAAAGTCCAGAAAAGTGAATTTTAACTAAAAACTAATAAAAATATACTAAGAACTCAACTAAAACTATCAAAAACATACTAAAAACAATGCCAAAAAGCGTACAAATTATCCGCTCATCACAACACCAAACTTGAATTGTTGCTTGTCCCCAAGCAACTGAAAATCAAATAAGATAAAAAGAAGAGAATATACTATAGACTCCAAATTATCAATGAAACTAAGCTCCAAATTAGATGAGCGGGACTAGTAGCTTTTTGCCTCCGAACAGTTTTGGCATCTCACTTTATCCTTTGAAATTCAGAATGATTGGCTTCTTTAGGAACTCAGAATCCAGATAGTGTTATTGATTCTCCTAGTTAAGTATGATGATTCTTGAACACAGCTACTTGTTGAGTCTTGGCTGTGGCCCAAAGCATTCTGTCTTCCAGTATTACCACCGGATACATACATGCCACAGACACATAATTGGGTGAACCTTTTCAGATTGTGACTCAGCTTTGCTAAAGTCCCCAATTAGAGGTGTCCAGGGTTCTTAAGCACACTCTTTTTGCCTTGGATCACAAATTTATTTCTTTCTTTCTTTTTCTTTTTCTCCTTTTTTTCGTTTTTTTTTTCTCCTTCTTTTTTTTTTGTATTCATTGCTTTTTCTTGCTTCAAGAATCATTTTTATGATTTTTCAGATCCTCAGTAACATGTCTCCTTTTTCATCATTCTTTCAAGAGCCAACAATTTTAACATTCATGAACCACAAATTCAAAAGACATATGCACTGTTCAAGCATACATTCAGAAAACAAAAAGTATTGTCACCACATCAAACTAATTAAGCTAGTTTTAAAGATGAATTTGAAATCCTGTACTTCTTGTTCTTTTGTGATAAAAACAGTTTTCATTTAAGAAAGGTGATGGATTCATATTCATAGCTTTAAGGCATAGACACTAATGATCATAAGACACAAACATGGATAAACATAAGCACTAAAATTCGAAAAACAGAAGAATAAAGAACAAGGAAATCAAGGAACGGGTCCACCTTAGTGATGGCGGCTCTTCCTTCCTCTTGAAGGTCCTATGGAGTGCTTGAGCTCCTCAATGTCTCTTCCTTGCCTTTGTTGCTCCTCTCTCATGATTCTTTGATCTTCTCTTATTTCATGGAGGAGAATGGAGTGTTCTTGGTGCTCCACCCTTAGTTGTCCCATGTTGGAACTCAATTCTCCTAGGGAGGTGTTTAGTTGCTCCCAATAGTCTTGTGGAGGAAAGTGCATCCCTTGAGGCATCTCAGGGATCTCATGATGAGAGGGGTCTCTTGTGTGCTCCATCCTTTTCTTGGTAATGGGCTTATCCTCATCAATGGTGATGTCTCCCTCTATGTCAACTCCAACTGAATAACAGAGGTGACAAATGAGGTGAGGAAAGGCTAACCTTGCTAAGGTAGAGGACTTATCCGCCACCTTGTAGAGTTCTTGGGCTATGACCTCATGAACTTCCACTTCTTCTCCAATCATGATGCTATGGATCATGATGGCCCGGTCTAAAGTAACTTCGGACCGGTTGCTAGTGGGAATGATAGAGCGTTGGATAAACTCCAACCATCCTCTAGCCACGGGTTTGAGGTCATGCCTTCTCAATTGAACCGGCTTGCCTCTTGAATCTCTCTTCCATTGTGCGCCCTCTTCACATATGACTGTGAGGACTTGGTCCAACCTTTGATCAAAGTTGACCCTTCTTGTGTAAGGATGTTCATCTCCTTGCATCATAGGCAAGTTTGAACGCCACCCTCACACTTTCCGGACTAAAATCCAAGTATTTCCCCCGAACCATTGTGAGATAATTCTTTGGATCCGGGTTCATACTTTGATCATGGTTCTTGGTGATCCATGCATTGGCATAGAATTCTTGAACCATCAAGATTCCGACTTGTTGAATGGGGTTGGTAAACACTTCCCAACCTCTTCTTCGGATCTCATGGCGGATCTCCGGATATTCACTCTTTTTGAGTGAAAAGGGGACCTCGGGGATCACCTTCTTCAAGGCCACAACTTCATAGAAGTGGTCTTGATGCACCCTTGAGATGAATCTATCCATCTTCCATGACTCGGAGGTGGAAGCTTTTGCTTTCCCTTTCCTCTTTCTAGAGGTTTCTCCGGCCTTGGATGCCATAATGGTTATGGAAAAACGAAAAAGCAACGCTTTTACCACACCAAACTTAAAATGTTTGCTCGTCCTCGAGCAAAAGAAGAAAGAAGAGAGTAGAAGAAGAAGAAATGAGGAAGAGGGAGATGGTGGTGTATTCGGCCAAAGAGGGGGAGAAGTGTTGTTTAGGTTGTGTGAAAATGAAGGGGTTAAGAAAGGTTTATATAGGAGAGAGGGGAGATGAGGTTCGGCCATTATGGGTGGGTTTGGGAGGGAAAGTGGTTTGAATTTGAAGGGTGAGGTTGGTGGGGTTTTATGAAGGATGGATGTGAGTAGTGAAGAGAAAGATGGGATTTGATAGGTGAAGGGTTTTTGGGGAAGAGGTAATGAGGTGATTGGTGAATGGGGGAAGAAGAGAGAGTGGTGGTGGGGTCCTGTGGGGTCCACAGATCCTGTGGTGTCAAGGAAAAGTCATCCCTGCACCAAATGGCATCAAAATTCACGTTTTGAGCCATTGCTGGCGTTAAACGCCGGGCTGGTGCCCATTCCTGGCGTTTAACGCCAGGTTCTTGCCCTTTTCTGGCGTTTAACGCCAGTCTGGTGCCCCTTTCTGGCGTTAAACGCCCAGAATGGTGCCAGACTGGGCGTTAAACGCCCAACTGCTAGGCTTACTGGCGTTTGAACGCCAGCAGCATCTTCCTCCAGGGTGTGCTGTTTTTCTTCCTGTTTTTCATTCCGTTTTTGCTTTTTCAATGGATTTTGTGACTTCTCATGATCATCAACCTACAAAAAACATAAAATAACAAAAGAAAATATATAAAATATAATCATTGGGTTGCCTCCCAACAAGCGCTTCTTTAATGTCAGTAGCTTGACGGAGGGCTCTCATGGAGCCTCACAGATACTCAGAGCAATGTTGGAACCTCCCAACACCAAACTTAGAGTTTGAATGTGGGGGTTCAACACCAAACTTAGAGTTTGGTTGTGGCCTCCCAACACCAAACTTAGAGTTTGACTGTGGGGGCTCTTCTTGACTCTGATTTGAGAGAAGCTCTTCATGCTTCATCTCTATGGTGACAGAGGAATATCCTTGAGCCTTAAACACAAAGGATTCTCCATTCACTTGAATGATCAGTTCACCTCTATCAACATCAATCACAGCCTTTGCTGTGGCTAGGAAAGGTCTGCCAAGGATGATGGTTTTATCCATGCATTTCCCAGTCTCTAGGACTATGAAATCAGTAGGGATGTAATGGTCTTCAATCTTAACCAAAACATTCTCTACAAGTCCATAAGCTTGTTTTCTTGAGTTGTCTGCCATCTCTAGTGAGATTTTTGCAGCTTGTACCTCAAAGATCCTTAGCTTCTCCATTACTGAGAGAGGCATGAGGTTTACACTTGACCCTAAGTCACACAGAGCCTTCTTGAAGGTCATGGTGCCTATGGTACAAGGTATGGAAAACTTCCCATGGTCTTGTCTCTTTTGAGGTAATTTCTGCCTAGACAAGTCATCCAGTTCTTTGGTGAGCAAAGGAGGTTCATCCTCCTAAGTCTCATTTCCAAATAACTTGTCATTCAGCTTCATGATTGCTCCAAGGTATTTAGCAACTTGCTCTTCAGTGACATATTCATCCTCTTCAGAGGAAGAATACTCATCAGAGCTCATGAAAGGCAGAAGTAAGTCCAATGGAATCTCTATGGTCTCATTTTGAGGCCCAGATTCCCATGGTTCCTCATTGGGGAACTCATTGGAGGCTAGTGTATGCCCATTGAGGTCTTCCTCAGTGGCGTTCACTTCCTCCCCTTCCTCTCCAAATTCGGCCATATTGATGGCTTTGCACTCTCCTTTTGGATTTTCTTCTGTGTTGCTTGGAAGAGTACTTGGAGGGAGTTCAGTAACTTTCTTGCTCAGCTGTCCCACTTGTGCCTCCAAATTTCTAATGGAGGACCTTGTTTCATTCATGAAACTTTGAGTGGTTTTAATTAGATCAGAGACCATGGTTGCTAAGTCAGAGGGGTTCTGCTTAGGATTCTCTGTCTGTTGCTGAGAAGATGATGGAAAAGGTTTGCCATTGTTAAACCTGTTTCTTCCACCATTATTATTGAAACCTTGTTGAGGTCTCTCTTGATTCTTCCATGAGAGATTTGGGTGATTTCTCCATGAAGAATTATAGGTGTTGCCATAGGGTTCTCCTAGGTAATTCACCTCTTCCATTGAAGGGTTCTCAGGATCATAAGCTTCTTCCTCAGATGAAGCATCCTTAGTGCTACTTGGTGCATTTTGCATTCCAGACAGACTTTGAGAAATCAAATTGACTTGTTGAGTCAATATTTTATTCTGAGCCAAAATGGCGTTCAGAGTATCAATCTCAAGAACTCCTTTCTTCTGACTTGTCCCATTGTTCACAGGATTTCTCTCAGAAGTGTACATGAATTGGTTATTTGCAACCATTTCAATGAGCTCTTGAGCTTCTGTAGGCGTCTTCTTCAGATGAAGAGATCCTCCAGCAGAGCTATCCAAGGACATCTTAGATAGTTCAGAGAGACCATCATAGAAAATACCTATGATGCTCCATTCAGAAAGCATGTCAGAAGGACATTTTCTGATTAATTGTTTGTATCTTTCCCAAGCTTCATAGAGGGATTCTCCATCCTTCTGTCTGAAGGTTTGGACTTCCGCTCTAAGCTTACTCCATCTTTGTGGTGGAAAGAACTTTGCCAAGAAGGCATTGACTAGCTTTTCCCAAGAGTCCAGGCTTTCTTTAGGTTGAGAGTCCAACCATATTCTAGCTCTGTCTCTTACAGCAAAAGGGAATAGCATCAGTCTATAGACCTCAGGGTCTACCCCATTAGTCTTGACTGTGTCACAGATTTGCAAGAATTCAGCTAAGAACTGATGAGGATCTTCCATTGGAAGTCCATGGAACTTGCAATTCTGTTGCATTAGAGAAACTAATTGAGGTTTAAGCTCAAAGTTGTTTGCTCCAATGGCAGGGATAGAGATGCTTCTCCCATAGAAGTCGGGAGTAGGTGCAGTAAAGTCACCCAGCACCTTCCTTGCATTGTTTGCATTATTGTTGTTTTCGGCTGCCATGTCTTCTTCTTCTTTGAAGAATTCGGTCAGGTCCTCTAAAGAGAGTTGTGCTTTGGCTTCTCTTAGCTTTCTTTTCAAGGTCCTTTCGGGTTCAGGGTCAGCTTCAACAAGAATGCCTTTGTCTCTGCTCCTGCTCATATGAAAGAGAAGAGAACAAGAAAATGTGGAATCCTCTATGTCACAGTATAGAGATTCCTTGAGGTGTCAGAGGAAAAGAGAAATAGAAAGAAGAAGGAGAAGAAGAATTCGAACTTTAATTAGATAAGGTTCGAATTGTGCATTGAGAAGGAGTGGTACTCCATAAATAGAAGGATGTGAGAAGGAGGGAAGTAATTTTTCGAAAATTAATTAAAATATTTTGAAAACATTTTTGAAAAACACTAATTGATTTTCGAAAATAAAAGTAAGAAAGAAATCAAGTGATTTTTGAAAAAAAATTTTGAAATTAGAAGTTAGAAAGATTTGATTGAAAACTTATTTTGAAAAAGATGTGATTAAAAGGACATGATTGAAAAGATTTGATTAGAAAACAATTTTAAAAGATATGTTTTGAAAACAATTTTTAAAAGATTTGATTTTGAAAATTAATGACTTGCCTAACAAGAAAAGATATGATTCAAACATTAAACCTTTCTCAACAGAAAAGGCAACAAATTTGAGATGTTCAATCAAATCATTAATTGTTAGTAAGTATCTTTGAAAAAGGAAAGAAATTGATTTTGAAAACATTTGATTGAAAAGATATGATTTGGAAAAGATTTGATTTTGAAAAACTAAAAAAAATTGATTTGAAAACAAAATCTTCCCCCTAGCACCATCCTGGCGTTAAACGCCCAGAATGGTGCACATTCTGGCGTTTAACGCCCAAAACTATACCCTTTTGGGCGTTAAACGCCCAGCCAGGCACCCTGGCTGGCGTTTAAACGCCAGTCTGTCTTCTTCACTGGGCATTTTTGAATGCCCAGCTTTTTCTGTATAATTCCTCTGCAGTATGTTCTGAATCTTCAATTCTCTGTATTATTGACTTGAAAAGACACAAATTAAAAATATTTTTGGATTTTTAATGATGAGGAATAATCAAAATGTAACTAAAATCAAATAACAATACATGCAAGACACCAAACTTAGCAGTTTATTTACTACTGACACTAACAAAATGAGAATGCATATGAGAAACAACAAAACACTCAAGTCAATAAAATTCAAAGATCAAAACAAGGAAATCATCAAGAACAACTTGAAGATCAATGAGGACACATGCATGAATGCAATAAGAACAGAAACATGCAATTGATACTAAACTTAAGATGAGACACTAGACTTAAACAAGAAATATTTTTGGTTTTTATGATTTTGTAAAATTTTTTTTTTTCGAAAATTATGTAGAAAAAGAAAATAAAGGTATCAAAATTCTTAATGAGAATTCTAGGAATCATGCAATGTTAGTCTAAAGCTTTAGTCTAAAGGAATTAGACATGGCCGGCTAAGCTTCAGCAGGACATTGCATTCAAGAGCTAAATTGATGATGATCAATCAGCTTTGGTGATGATAAGAACATCACCTTGAAACACTAGAATTCATTCTTAAGAACTCTGAAGAAAAATAATACCTAATCTAAGCAACAAGATGAACCGTCAGTTGTCCATACACAAACAATCCCCGGCAACGGCGCCAAAAACTTGGTGCACGAAATTGTGATCACTACTTTTCAAAACATAAACAATCCCTAGTAATGGCTCCAAAGACTTGGTGCTCAATACCATGGCATAAACACAACTTCGCACAACTAACCAGCAAGTGCACTGGGTCGTCCAAGTAATAAACCTTACGCGAGTAAGGGTCGATCCCACGGAGATTGGTGGTATGAAGCAAGCTATGGTCACCTTGTAAATCTCAGTCAGGCAGACTCAAATGGGTATAGTGGTAAACGAATAAAGCAATAAGATAAAGATAGAGATACTTATGCATATCATTGGTGGGAGCTTCAGATAAGCGTATGAAGATGCCTTCCCTTCCGTCTCTCTGCTTTCTTACTGTCTTCATCCAATCCTTCTTCCTCCTTTCCATGGCAAGCTCGTGTAGGGTTTCACCGTTGTCAGTGGCTACCTCCCATCCTCTCATTGGAAATACGTTCCTGATGCTCTGTCACAGCATAGGCTATCCATCTGTCGGTTCTCAATCAGGCCGGAATAGAATCCAGTGATTCTTTTGCGTCTATCACTAACGCCCCGCCCTCAGGAGTTTGAAGCACGTCACAGTCATTCAATCATTGAATCCTACTCAGAATACCACAGACAAGGTTAGACCTTCCGGATTCTCTTGAATGCCGCCATTAGTTCTTGCCTATACCACGAAGACTCTGATCTCACGAAATGGCTGGCTCGTTTGTCAGGCGAGCACTCGGTTGTCAGGCGATCAACCATGCATCACGCAATCAGAAATCCAAGAGATAAACACTAGGGCCTCGAATGCTTGTAGAACAAGAATGGTTGTCAGTCACCTTGTTCATAGGTGAGAATGATGATGAGTGTCACGGATCATCACATTCATCAAGTTGAAGAACAAGTGATATCTTGGACAAAGAACAAGCGGAATTGAATAGAAGAACAATAGTAATTGCATTAATACTCGAGGTACAGCAGAGCTCCACACCTTAATCTATGGTGTATAGAAACTCCACCGTTGAAAATACATAAGAACAAAGTCTAGGCATGGCCGAATGGCCAGCCTCCCAAAGAGGGTTCAATCATCAAAACATGATCAAAAGCTGAAAATACAATAGTAAAAGGTCCTATTTATAGAGAACTAGTAACCTAGGGTGTACAGAGGTGAGTAAATGACATAAAAATCCACTTCCGGGCCCACTTGGTGTGTGCTTGGGCTGAGCAATGAAGCATTTTCGTGTAGAGACTCTTCTTGGAGTTAAACGCCAGCTTTTATTCCAGTTTGGGCGTTTAACTCCCATTTTGGTGCCAGTTCCGGCGTTTAACGCTGGAATTTCTTGAGGTGACTTTGAACGCCGGTTTGGGCCATCAAATCTTGGGCAAAGTATGAACTATCATATATTGCTGGAAAGCCCAGGATGTCTACTTTCCAACGCCGTTGAGAGCGCGCCAATTGGGCTTCTGTAGCTCCTGAAAATCCACTTCGAATGCAGGGAGGTCAGAATCCAACAGCATCTGCAGTCCTTTTCAGCCTCTAAATCAGATTTTTGCTCAGATCCCTCAATTTCAGCCAGAAAATACCTGAAATCACAGAAAAACACACAAACTCATAGTAAAGTCCAGAAAAGTGAATTTTAACTAAAAACTAATAAAAATATACTAAGAACTCAACTAAAACTATCAAAAACATACTAAAAACAATGCCAAAAAGCGTACAAATTATCCGCTCATCACCCCCAAAACGTGATCAAAAGATTCAAAGATCTAAAGATAAAAATACAATAGCAAAGGGTCCTATTTGTAGAGAACTAGTAGCCTAGGGTTTACAGAAATGAGTAAATGACATAAAAATCCACTTCTGGGCCCACTTGGTGTGTTCTTGGGCTGAGCATTGAAGCTTTCATGTGTAGAGACTTTTCTTGGAGTTAAACGCCAGCTTTTGTGCCAGTTTGGGCGTTTAACTCCCATTCTTGTGCCAGTTCCGGCGTTTAACGTCGGGCAGTTTTGAGCTGATTTGGAACGCCGGTTTGGGCCATCAAATCTCGGGCAAAGTGTGGACTATTATACATTGCTGGAAAGCCCAGGATGTCTACTTTCCAACGCAATGAAGAGCGCGATAATTGGGCTTCTATAGCTCTAGAAAATCCACTTCGAGTGCAGGAGGGTCAGAATTCAACAGCATCTGCAGTCCTTTCTCAGCCTCTGAATTAGATTTTTGCTCAGGTCCCTCAATTTTAGCCAGAAAATACCTGAAATCACAGAAAAACACACAAACTCATAGTAAAGTCCAAAAATGTGATTTTTGCATAAAAAATAATAAAATATACTAAAAACTACCTAAAAACAATGCCACAAAGCGTATAAATTATCCGCTCATCATACGCTTTGGAGATTCGAAGGGATACGAGTGGGATCTATTGCCACCGACCTCACATCTCAACACAAGTGGGACAAACCACCGCCCTTATGCTGCCGCCGCTACCTCGAACAGGCGTGATCCAACCTCGGCCCCTGCCGGGCGCATAGCATTTCATAATCTCAATATACAAATGATACATTAGTGGTTTTCAGAAAACATTTTCAATATCACTTGGATCCATCATTTCAGTTAGAGTCCTCGACGCATCACAACCCCTGTCAAACCATATTTCCATTCCTCTTCTCACTCTGCCAACCCATCCTCAGTACACCAAAAACCTAAGCCTCCGTTTCTCTAATTTTTCATAATAATCATTAACTAAAACCCTTAGCCTATCTCTCATATTCCCATATTCAAAATTAAGCGCAAAAGCCTTAAAATGGTGTTATAGAAGCTTACAACCTTGTTGGAAAGGTGAATTAATTGAAAAGAAAGTTTAAATTTGTGAAAAAGGGCATGTGCGTACGCACAGGGGTGTGCGTGCACACTCCTAGGAAAATTTTGAAAGTGTGTGTACGCATAGAGGTGTGCGTACGCACAGGTACTAAAATTTACAAGCCTGTTCACTCGCACAAGCTGTGCGTACGCACAGGTTGTAATCCTTCATTGATGTGTACGCGCACAAGCTGTGCTAACGCTGCAAGCAGAGATCCTTTTCCTGCTAGTGCGTACGCACAGATCTGTGCGTCCGCATAGAATAAGATTTTTGCAGGGTTGTGCGTGCGCACATATCAGAAATCTTGAAATTCTGCAACTTTGCAAAACTTCATATTTTCAACACCAACTTTGAATGATCATAACTTTCCCTACAAAATTCCAATTTTGGCAAACTTTATATCAAATTAAAGGGTTTTCAATAAGCTTTCATTCTAAATAAATTTCAATCACTTTTGAAAACCAAGGCAAAAGTTACGATCAGACAAAGGTCACTAAAAACCAACTTTTACCCAAAATTACAAATTACCAACTTCCCAAGGCTCATATGCCAAACCAATCAAATCACACCAAACTTCCCTCTACAGCACAATCTACCCTCTTAGTTCACTTTTCACAATTAATACCAGTTCTTCCATCCTATTTCATCATTCTCAACCTCAATAATCAAGTATATAAAACATTCCAAACACATATCCACCAATCATCATTTTATAACTATAAATTTCCATCATCAACTCAACCATGCTTCATATTATTAACCAACAATATTCATTTATCCAAAACCATCATATCTCAACATCATCATTTAACATCAACTACAATATCAATTCATTGTACATCATAAACCAACCAATCATCAATAACATATCAATTTTCAAACCGATCTTATGGGTCACTAGTCTAAGTGTCCATGAATATTATATACTACATAGATAAAATCAAAACCATACCTTGGCCGATTTCCAATATGTCCTTAACTCACAATGAGCACCAAAAAGGTCACCAACAAGCTTTCCAACACAATCCAAGCTTCCAACAATCACCAACAAGCTCCAAACTTACAATAATCAAACTATATACATATAAACCATCACAAATCAACTTAGGGCTTAATCACAAATTAAAACTTCACAAGAGTTCAAAGCCTCTTACCTTGTCTAACAGTTTTGGTAGCCAAAATCCAGTGCTAAGCAAGGATTAGAGTGAACCTAAACATTCAAAATCACAAAACTCACTTAATCCAAAATCCTAGAAATCTGAAATTTAGAGGAGAGGAACTGGGAAGATTTCGAACTTTCCTTACCATTTTCTTACATGGATTTTGTAGAGCTCTTCACAAGGAACGCGTAGCCGCTGACGGCATGCAAATCGGAGCACAGTAGCTTAAGATATTAGCTTGTGAAGATGATGATGAATAGTGCTTAATCTCTTCTCTCTCTTTCATATTCTGATGTGTGTTTTATGAGTGTATTATGGTGAAATGGGTTCATTAAATGAACCTTATATATGTTGGTGTTTTTAGCCCGTTTGGCCCAACTTCGAACCAAACCTTTAAAATTAACACCCGGTTTTTCATTTCTAATGTTTTTCTAAGGTTTTTTATTGTTTCCACTTTTTCTCGTACGGTATGAGGTAGACTTGAACCGGTTCAACTGTCGGTTCGCAGTTTTTCAAAGAAAACACGTTTTCTGACTCAGAAAAATCTACTAGGTCCAAAAATCCTATTTAAATCCTCAAATTCTCATCCTAACTTTCCGAAATTTAATTTGGACATTTCAACGATTTTATCCGTGAAAATCTAGTTCTTACAATCCACATAGTTTAAACCTAATCCTATTTCAAACCCAGCAAAAAAATATAATCCATTTTTAAACTACCATAGAGACTTTAAGAAGAAAACTTATCCCAAATCTAAAGAATCAAAAATAGGTACTAAAATAGGACTACTTGAAAAAAATTAAAAAATATCAAACCAAAAACAATAGCATTTACAACTAAATATTACCAAATAGAACAACGCTAAAAAATGGATAATATATTAGGAAAAAAAATTTTAACATCATTACTTACCTACCATAACCTAACATAGCCTAAAAATTTTGTTACTAAGAAGGAAAAAAAATAGTTATGAAAATGGATAATCATCCACAAAAAAGAGGACACAATTAAATAGAGCGAAAAAAAATTTTACAGGAAAAAAAATAAAATAAAAAAAGACCCAAAATATAAACAAAGTAGAAGAGATATATTCTTTTTTTTTAGAAAGAACGCAAAAGTTCTAATCTAAACAAAAAACCATGTTTATTAGCACTAGAGACAAAAATAATTCAAAAAGTTTGTACTATTCAAAGTTTCAAACATAAACTATTAAACTACTCTTATATATTAGTCCATGACAACAATAAAAAAGTCTTGTGGACCACAAAATTTTTTTATTGTTGTAATGGACTAATATATAAGAGTAGTTTAATATAAACAAATAAGATATTATGCTATTAAAAATAACACAAATAACACAACCAGTGAACCAAAAAAAGATATTGTGCTATTTGCTATCTGACTATCTGTAAGGTCGTTGGGCTTTTCTAGAAAGTTTTACTTCTTAAAAAAAAAATTAAGACAAGACTTTCCCATCATATTTGATTATTGAAGGCGTGTGCAACTGATAAAACTCCTCAGTTGTATCGTTGAACTCTTCTCGTATTTCCTTTTGAGTTTTGACTCTTCCTCCCTTGGCGGCACCCTTCTTCTTCACTTTCTTCTCTGTTTCCTCTTCCATTTCACGCGTTCTTCTACGACCCTTACCATCGTTTTATTAAAGCCAGAAACGAAAAGCTGATCCCTCTGTTCTCCTCCGCAATCAATCAATCGCGCGCTTTTCCCCCAATTTCCTGTTCCGAGGGTTTTTCACTTTCAATTCAATTGAATCCCTAAAAAGGTCTTGTCTTTGACCGATTCCGATTCTCATTCGGGAAATGTCATCTTCGAGCGCAGCGGCTTTTGGATCCGCTGATTCCACAGCTGCAAGAAGAAACACCAAGCGACCTAAGTGTAATTTTACTCTTCTCTTTCCTCAATCTTCGTTTTACTTCCTTCCTTTTACCCATTTTCAGCTCAATTTTCAGTCACACTTGTTTTTTTATTTCCTTGGTGAAATTGTTGGTTTATCATGCAAATATATCTTTTTTTTTTTTTGTTATAAAATAAGAAGAAAATTTTGGGGTTTTTTAAATTGTGTACGTTGGGTAGGGAATGGATACTGGGTTAGTGGGCTTTCTTGTGGTTGCGGTTCATTTCTGAAGGGTTTGTATGTGTTGTTTGGTGGTTTTCCTGTGTTAAAATTTAGTTCAAAATAATACCTACAGAGTTAGTTATCTCTTGTAGTAGTTGTTTCTATGAAATTTAATGGTTTATATGAAGGTGATAAATTTTGATGCACTGTCATCCATCAAACCTTATACTATTATATGAGGGAGAGGCAAATCCTTAGGCTGATATGGCAATATATGATCAAATGTTTGTCTTTTACATTAATAGAGGATCAGAATTAAATCTAAACAGAAATATAGACCTGATTTTTTGAAAAAGTTGTTTCCAGAGTTGGTATTTCTGTTGACTAGTGTTTTTCATGCTGTTCGTCCTTGTTTTGGCTTAATCAAGGAGTTCTATGCAGTTTCGTAGTTGGTCTTTTCTGATTTAGTGAATTGCTTTTGTGGTTTGTCCCTTTGGGTACTGGCAGAAGACTAAACTGACAACATTTCTCTGTGGAAATTTAATATCTTACAGATTCGAAGTTTACGCAGCAAGAACTTCCTGCTTGCAAGCCGATTCTTACGCCACGAGCTGTAAGACTACCTGTTTCGTGTTTACACATTGCTAGCCTCATGATTATATGTGTAAATCTACATGCATCTCAAGTCACTATTTATTTTGTAGAAACTTAATTTAAGCTCTCCCCTGCAGGTTATTTCCGTATTCTTGCTTGTTAGTGTTGTATTTGTTCCAGTTGGAGTTGCTTCGCTACTTGCTTCACGAAAGGTTTGATTGAATGATATAATGTTTTTAATGTATTCTGAAGTTGTATCTTCATGGTACTTACCTTCCTTTCCTTGGATTTATTAGGTTGTTGAAATTATTCATAGGTATGATGCAGAGTGCATACCGCAGTCAAATTCTTCAGACAAGGTAGCCTACATTCAGAATCCTTCTGCAGATAAAACATGCAACATAACACTAAATGTAAGTCTCCATGACACCAATTTGTCTTATTCATTTCTTATTATTATTGTTTGTATGTTCCCATTATTGATAATTAACTGAGTTCTTATCATGCTGATATCATCTTTCTCAAACTTTGCTCTTATAAAAGGTTCACAAGCATATGAAATCACCTATTCATGTTTACTACCAGCTTGACAACTTCTACCAGAATCATCGTCGGTAATATTAATAATCATTTTTCCTTTATGCTTATTGCTCATATCTTGGTTTGTTTTCAAGTATTATCTGTGCCACAGGTCACATATGCAATTGTAGGAACTATGGGTAGCATTTTGGTCATTGTCAAATAGCAATACAATTTAAACATTTACTTCATACTAATAGAATTTAGTTGTCTGCCCCAAGTTATAAGAGGTATAAGTCTACATGTGCACAATAAAGTTATAATGAAAGAACAAATGGTTTGACAACTGGTATGAAGTTCATGTACCAGCTATATTCTGTCACCAAAGAAATTATTCTTTAATTAGAAAAAAAAAGGTACATGCTATTATTTAACTGACTGAAATATTCTTTTACGGTAAGAAAGTGTTATCATAGATTGTTTGATTGTAACTTGGATTCTGTTATCCATCTCTTGGAACTTTGGAGAACTATTGGAGATAACATATAATTTTTCATATGGGATGGGATTTTAGGAGGGATTGCTACTTGTACCTTCATATTTCATGCATTCATCTTATCTCTTCATTTGTTTCTCTGTTTGCTTTTTTTGTCTCGGTGGTTAATTTTATTTAATGCATACAGTTTATTATGCAGGATTGTTTATTACAAATAATTATCATGTTTCTCTATAATTCAGGTATGTTAAGAGCCGAAATGATGAGCAGTTGAGAGATAGCGAGAAATGGGACTCAACAAGTGGTTGTAAGCCGGAAGATATGGCAAATGGAAAGCCAATTGTACCTTGTGGTCTTATAGCTTGGAGTTTATTCAATGACACATACATCTTCTCCCGTAACAACAAAAATTTGACAGTGAACAAGAAAGGCATTTCCTGGAAGAGTGATAGGGATCATAAATTTGGAAAAGATGTTTTTCCTAAAAATTTCCAGAATGGTTCTATTATTGGTGGTGCACGGCTCAATGATTCCATACCAGTAAGTATTTATGTGAACTCATGTTTCGATTGAATTAAGCATACACACACACAAATACAAACACAAACATGCACATATTATCCATGTAATATAGAGGCTGTTTTGAACTTTTGATGGGTTTTGAGTTATGGCATTGTCTATCACTGCATGTGCTTTTGTGTTAAACTTGCATCTTTACTTTTGCATCCACCAAGAGGATTGTCTTTGATAAATATTTCTCTCCAAAATATATAAATTGAAATAAATTGAGTTCCATAAGCATTTATAATTAATATTTATACATATTACATTCACTTTAAAACTACACATCAACTGCTGTAAACCACCAAAACATTTATTGTCTCTGAATTTAAGTTTATTTTTTCAACAAATAAATTAAAGAGAAAATTCCCAAAAATGGTCTTTAAGGAATTTTGCATTGGACTAATTTATCTTTTTATTTGTATTAGGGACAAATATGTTTGATTCTTAAAAGTTTAGGGATTAACTCCTGTCGTTTTTTCAGGCGCTTATTTGTCCAATGCAAAATTCTTTTAAGGATCATTCTGGGGTTTACTCTAAATAATAATTGATTTTAAAATTTACACAACTTTTTAAAAAAATTATGGATAGTATATTGATGATACAATTACAACTAATTTACTGTTAATATTAGTTCTACCAATCCTGCTATTCCACAAATTTTTAATTTATTTCGTTAAAATCGAACAAGGTTTAATACAAATTTGGTAAATTATAACCACGAAATATGCAATAAGCCGCTGAAGAGGTTGAATATAGTTATAATATTTGCAGTTATATTGTTCTGTTGTTATCCTTAAAATTGTATCACTTGAGTAAGGCAACCCCATATATAGTTGTATACATTGTAGATTGTCGTTGGAGTTGTGTTGCCACACCGCTCAAATCTGTATTTCAGACTTAATATACTTCTCTTTCATTTCAGTAACTATTATATTCTAATTGTCATCTTATGTAAGTTTGCTGTTAGCAATAACTATCAGTGCATGTATGAGATATATGGCTCACCCTTGTTCTTTTATGAGCAGCTGAGTCAGCAGGAGGATCTTATTGTTTGGATGCGAACTGCTGCACTTCCAACTTTCAGGAAGTTGTATGGCAAGATAGAGGTGGATCTGAATGAAGGTGATACAATTAGTGTGATACTGAAAAATAACTACAACACTTACAGCTTTAGTGGCAAGAAAAAGCTCGTACTGTCAACCACCGGTTGGTTGGGTGGGAAGAATGACTTCCTTGGCATTGCTTATCTCACTGTTGGAGGATTGTGCTTCTTTTTGGCTATGGCCTTCACCATTATCTACTTTGTCAAGCCAAGGTAATATTTGAATTTCTCAGCTGCTTTTAGCCATGGAATTAAAGTTACTTTCAAGAAAGGGTTGTTTATGGGGTGACATGGGCTTTCTTATTTTCTTGCTTGATTTCTTACACATGTTTTCGCCAAAATGATGTTAGATGCATCTGATCATTGCATGCGATAGTGTTTCACAAATCCCTGGTAATGCGTTTGTCTAGTGGCTCCCTACTGACAGATGCAGAATATTACTATTAGGTTTTAGCATTCAACTTCAACCACTTTCTTCTAATACTGTAACTGGTGAATACATGGAACCTATATAATGTTTTAGTGACTTGTATGGTAAGGTGTTGCAAATTTTCTGCACTTTCTATTTTCTTCTATTGGAATAAGACCTCTGACTTGTGGAAAGAAAGGAAGAAAAAATCATCATTTCCAGTCCGCAAAAGGAAAAACCTCTAGTGATTAGTGATGAAAAAACACTGTTTAAAAGTTGTATTAATTAAAAAGTCGTCCGGTCTATTAAAATGCCCTGACAATTTTGCACGATTAATTCCTTGTTCAGTTGTTTCATCTACTTGGGTATGTATCCGTTGTACAAGTCAAAATTCATACCCGTTAGCTTTTTAGTTATTTATTAGATTAGATAAATTAAAGTGCAGTTTTAATTTTTGAATGTTGACCCTAACCTATGTATCTGCATATGTAGGCAACTTGGAGATCCATCGTATTTGTCATGGAATAGGAACCCAGGAGGGCACTGAGATTAAAGAACTAGTTATGCCGAATGAATGCTTTGTTTTCATCCAAGAAGGCAAAGATTTGTTATTAATACTGTAGTGCTTGTAATTTTTGTACATCTGTTACTAATTAATAGTGCAGCACTTGTTGAGTTAGGTATTGGTGCCACTCAAACTGAAGCCAAAATGTGTTATTTTATTTTTTTATTTGTGGTGGTGTGTATCAAAATTGAAATATCATGCTCCCTAGCTAAATAGGGTCCAATATACTTGCTAGTTGATTTGCGTACAACTATATTTTACACCTGGCCGACTAGGTCAAATTGCTCTACTAGCGTTTTTTCCAAGAGTTCCTATGCCGTTTCGGTCAATGTTTGACTTTTGTCAAAATTTTTTTTTATTCTCTTTTTAATTCGTCATGAGAGTTTTTTTATGGAACTGAGGTTTGGGAAAATCTTTGACAGTTTAAAACTTTAAAGGGATGTGTCAAACTTATTCTCTTGAAATTGTGTTTATATATGAAATAAAAAATTAATTTCATCTGATGGAAAGTAAGTTGAAATTTTGTCAATTTACGGATTGGAAGATTGTTAGTCCAATGAATATAGTTGGTGGATTAGCTTTAACACGTAAGAAAGGTACAATAGTTGAGATTCTTGTTAAAAAAGTTTAATAACTGATCTTGCTTTGAACTGTTCTTAGGAGTTTATTGGGGTATATATAAAGAATTTGGTTTCTCTAAATTGTGAATTTTTACTTTAGAAAGTAAAGTATAATCTTCTATCATTGAATGGTTTCTCTTTTATATTTACTCTTAGTTCCATTTATGAAATAGATGGTAAAAGATCACACTTTATTCTCTAAAGTGAAATTTAAAATTTAGAGAATCCAAATCCATGTTTAAATAGTTTGGATGGGATTCGATCTATCCAATATATAGAACTTTTTTTTGTACGTTATCTTGGAAAGGTTGTAATTATGGGTGATTTTAATGCTATAATGAGTCTCGATAAGAAGGAATGAGGGGGATTAAAATCAGCTTCATCTATTTCTGAATTTATGAATTTTATTGATGGTGGTGGACTGAAAGACTTGGGTATGATTGGGAGAAAGTTTACTTGAGCTAATAGGCAATAAGGGCAGGATAAGATTAAGGAGTGACTTGACCGTGCACTTGCAAACGGTGAGCGAATGGATTATTTTCTGCCGATCTTGCTGTCTTGGCTTGCAGAAAATGGTTCAGATCATGGGTCTATCCTCCTTGATACAAATCCGGAATCTAAACAGAGGTTTAAGTTTTAGGGGAGGTACGGGTAATTATCACTAAAGCTTGGAAGAAATGGGTGGATGGTTCAACAATGTTTGTTTTGGCTCAAAAATTAAAGTATTGTTGGCACCATATTGTTCAATGGCAGCAACATAACAAATTTAATTCGAAGAAGAACATTGGTGAACTCACATCTCAGTTTGAAATTCTCAAAGAGGAGGATGTTACAGGAGGAGAACAGATTGAAGTCTTAGAAAATAAACTTGAGGATGCTTACTCTAGGGTAGAAAACTATTAGAGGTAGAAATCTCGTGTAAAGTGACTAAAAGAAGGGGACAAAAATACAAATTTCTTTCACTAATCATTCCAATCCAGAATGTAGAGAAATAAAATTTAGAAACTGAAAAAGAATGATGCTGCCATCCATGAGAAAATTGCACAAATAGCTGAAACATACTTCAAGGATATCTTGATATTAATTGACCAAGCTAATGTAGCACATGCATTTGAAGATTTTGAAACTAAAAATTCAACAACCATGAACAGAAAATTAACTAGACCGGTTAGTTTTGATGAGGTAAAACGTGCGATCTTTAGTGTTCACCCTCAGAGTGCTCCTGGTGATGATGGATTTACGACTAAATTCTTTCAATTCTATTGGAGTTTAATAGGAGAGAATGTTTTCAAGGTTGTCTGCAGTTTCTTTGTCAGTGATAGACTACTCAAGAGCTTAAACCATACACAAATTTGTCTCATTCCTAAAATTCTTAATGCAAAGGATATGACACAGGTTAGACCCATCAGCCTTTCCTCAATTGTGTATAAAATTATTTCTAAAGTACTAGTCCATCGGTTATAAGAATTTATGACTTCGTTGATTAGCCCTAATCAAAGTGCCTCTATTAAGGGTAGATTGATTTCAGACAATGTCTTAGTCACTCATGAATGTATGCACTATCTAAAGACAAAGAAGAAGGGTCTATCGACTGAAATGGCTGTTCAATTGGAATGAGCAAAGCCTATGATCGTATTGAGTGGCATTTCCTTTGGTTCATTTTGGAGAAACTGGGATTTGAATTTAGGTGGATTGGTTGGATACAACAGGTGGTGACTATAATTTCTTACTCTGTCGTTGTTGAAGGTCAACCTTTTGGCTTTTTTAAACCAAATAGAAGTATCCATAAAGGAGACCCTCTATCTCCCTATTTTTTTTTCTGTGCAAAAAGATTATTCTTTTTGCTAAACAAGACAGAGCAAAAGGGTCTCATTGAAGGTATTTAGATCAACTGAAGATGTCCTACTATTAATCATTTATTGTTTGCGGATAACTCAATCTTTTTTTGCAAAGCGTCAGAAAATAGTTGTGAAAATATTCTCAGTTTTCTTCAGTCATACGAGGGATTCAGTGACCAAAAAGTTAATTTGCATAAATAAGCTCTATTCTTTAGTAATAATACTTCTCCCGCTGCTCGATTACAACTAGCTTGAAAATTGAAAATTATTCATATTAGTGCACATGATAAATATTTGGGTCTTTCATCTACAGTCCAAAAATAAAAAAATGCCACATTTAAAGAAATGAAGGACAAGGTGAGGAAGCAAGTTGAAGAGTGGTAAAGAAAACTTCTCTCCTCTGTAGGCATTCTAATAAAGACTATTGGGGAGGCTATCCCAATTTATTCATTATTGTTCATACCCTGACCGGGCTCCCCCAAACTCGGTCAGTTCATAAAAGGTCCGACCTCGTCCTAAGGCTCACGCCTAAAGGTCGGACCTCGGACGAATAAAGCAAGGGAAGGCCCATCAAAAGGAACGCAGCCCAAACCTAAAGGCCGAAAAGGCCTAGCAAAGGCGGTTCCACAAAGATAGGGATAAAACTCCTGAAAGATAAGATAAGATAAGAATATCTTATCCAGGGAAGATCACGACCAACTACTATAAATACACTGGAGCACCCAAGTATGGCATACATTCCACATTCTACACTTATCTGCTTGGACCCATGCTAACTTAAGCATCGGAGTGTCATTGCAGGTACAACCACCAACCACTCCACATATCAAGCTCGGGTCCCTGAACCCCCACCTCGGGCCTCTCCAGACGACCGAGTTACACGTTTCAGGTAACCCCCGGAACATTGGCGCCGTTGCCGGGGACCTGGAAGTCATCCCTCTATCATGGCGGACGACCCTCTCAACAATGACCACACTGCATCTGAACAAGAGGACGAAATTGACACCGGAGAACGACCGGACAGCCCTCTATCACCACGCACTCCAGGAGGAAACAAACAGAATCGCCCAAAGACATCACTCCCAAACAAAGATCCACAAAATTCCGAAAAAGAGAAGAGCTCGGAGATCCTAGAAACAGACCGGGCACAACAAGACCGACTAAAACAACTCGAAGAGGACATAAAGTAGCAGAAAGAAACCGAGCAAGATCTGAGGAGGGAGACTCGAAAGCGCAGAGAATTAGAAGAAAAACTGCGGAAAATAGAGGCCAACCTGAAAGACCGGGCAGAACGCGGCGCCACCCCCGAAGGCAACCATGATCCCTTCACGCAAGAGATCATGAAGGAGAAGGTACCGCGAAACTTCAAACCACCCGATATGGATCTCTACGACGGCACCACCGATCCAAGTCACCACCTCAGCAACTTCAAAAGCAGAATGTACCTAGTCGACGCCTCCGACGCAATTCGGTGCAAAGCCTTCCCCACCACTCTCACCAAGTCAGCCATGAAGTGGTTCGACAACCTGCCACCAAGATCAATCACCAGCTTCAAAGACCTAACCAAAAAATTCCTAACAAGGTTCTCTATTCAAAAGGACAAGACAAAACATGCCCCCAGTCTACTCGGGATCAAGCAAGGTAACCAAGAAACTCTCCGAGAATACATGGAGCGATTCAACAAAGCTTGCCTGGACATACAACACTTGCCCACTGAAGCAGCCATCATGGGACTAGCAAACGGCCTAAAAGAGGGACCGTTTAGCCAATCCCTATCCAAACGCTACCCGACCTCCCTATACGAGGTGCAGGAGCGGGCAGAAAAATATATCAACATGGAGGAAACCTCCCAGCTAAGAGACTCTTCTAGGAAGGAATCAACCTACCCACTCCGAGATCGGGATCGGGAGCAGAAGAAAAAAGAAGACCCCAACTCGGACAAGCCACGGAAGTACCACAACTACACCCCCCTCCGAGTCTCCCTGGTAGACGTCTACAGAGAAGTATGCCACACCGAAAAGATCCCACCGCCCCGACCGCTAAAACACAAGAGAGCGGGAAGAGATCGGTCCGAATACTGTGAATATCACAAGCTCTACGGTCATTCCACTAACGACTGCTACGACCTAAAAAATGTTATAGAAAAACTGGCCAGAGAAGGAAAACTCGACAGATACATAGCAGAGAAAGGAGAAGAGACCAGGAAGAGAAGACGGGGAGATAACGAAGGTCGGGCCGAACAAACCCCGCGAACCCCTGAAAGACATGTTCACATGATAAATGGAGGTTTTGCAGGCGGAGGAACATCCAGATCCTCGCGAAAAAGACACCTCAAAGAAGTCTATCATGTCCGAGAAGACAGCCCCCTGCCCGAATTACCCACTATCTCATTTACCCGAGAAGATGCTCAAGGGATAATTCCCGGGCACGACGATCCAATGGTAGTCACCATTATCCTAGCAAACGCCAACTTACATCGAACCCTGATTGACCAGGGAAGCTCAGCAGATATCCTGTTCAAAACGGCATTCGACAAGCTCGGACTTGAAGAAAAAGAACTAAAGGCCTATCCCACCGACCTATTTGGGCTAGGGGATACCCCGATCCATCCCTTAGGATACATCCCGCTACACACTACCTTTGGAAGAGGCGAGCAATCTAAAACGTTAAGCATCGACTACATTATAGTCGACGTCACTTCGGCATACAATGCCCTCATTGGGCGACCAACCCTAAACAGACTGGCAGCTATAGTCTCGACCCCACACCTCTGTATGAAGTTCCCTACCGCAAAAGGAATCGCTACCCTAAAAGGCGACCAAAAACTAGCGCGGCGATGCTACAACGAAAGCCTGAGCCTAAAAGGGAAGGAGGTCAACACGATAGAACTCGGACGAGTGCAGTCCCGAGAAGATCTTCGACCACAACCAGAGGGAGAGACCGAAGAAGTCCAGATTGGGAACACACCTGAAAAAATAACAAACATAGGAGCGAACCTCAAAACGGGCCTAAAAGAGGAACTCATAACCCTCTTAAAGGAGAATTCCGACCTCTTCGCCTGGATAGCCTCCGACATGCCAGGCATAAGCCCCGACCTGATGTGCCATAAGCTGTCAATTTACCCGGGATCCCGACCTGTCCAACAAAGACGCCGGAAGCTCGGACCCGAGCGCATGCAAGCGATAGAAGAACAAGTACAAGCACTACTAGATGCAGGGTTCATTAGGGAAGTAAAATACCCCCTATGGCTTGCAAACGTGGTCCTGGTAAAAAAGCCCAACGGAAAATGGAGGATGTGCGTCGATTACACAGACCTCAACAAAGCCTGCCCCAAAGACCCATATCCACTACCAAACATCGACGCCTTAGTAGACGCAGCCTCAGGCTACAGATATCTCTCCTTCATGGACGCATACTCAGGATACAATCAAATCCCGATGTACGAACCCGACCAAGAAAAGACCTCGTTCATAACCCCAAGGACAAACTACTGCTACGTAGTAATGCCCTTCGGGCTGAAGAACGCAGGGGCAACCTACCAGAGACTAATGAATAAAGTGTTCTCAGAACACATCGGACTACAGCTAGAGGTGTACGTCGACGACATGTTGGTAAAGACACAAGAAGACAGAAACTTGCTGACCGACCTCACCAGCGTCTTCGGCACCCTCAGAAAACACAACATGAGGCTTAACCCGACAAAGTGCACCTTCGCCGCAGAAGCCGGAAAGTTCTTAGGCTTCATGCTGACTCAAAGGGGCATCGAAGCGAACCCGGACAAATGCCAAGCAATACTCAATATGAAGAGCCCGACGTGTGTCAAAGAAGTACAACAACTGAATGGAAGGCTAGCCGCCCTATCGAGATTCTTGGCAGGATCAGCGATAAAATCACTACCTCTCTACTCGCTCCTAAAGAAAGGGAAACCCTTCTCATGGACCCCGGAGTGCGAAAAAGCCTTCCAAGAATTCAAGGAATTCCTCGGGCAGCCACCAATCCTAACCCGACCTTCAAAAGGAGAAGAACTCGTACTATACCTCTCGGTTGGAAATCGAGCAGTCGCCTCAGCGTTAATACGCGAAAATGACCAAGGACAACACCCCATATACTTTGTAAGCAAGGCACTACAAGGGGCCGAATTAAACTATCAGAAGATAGAAAAATTCGCCTACGCCCTAGTATTCACAGCTCGGAGACTCCGTCCCTACTTTCAAGCCCACACCATCAAAGTCCGAACAAACCAACCCATGAGACACATCCTCCAAAAAACAGACCCGGCAGGACGAATACTGCAATGGGCGGTGGAACTGTCCGAGTTCGACCTCCACTATGAAACCCGGACTGCCATAAAATCTCAGTGTCTAGCCGACTTCATCGCAGAATACACTGAGACCCCTGGAACCCCACTCTCATGGAACCTGTACGTCGACGGGTCCTCAAACAAAACTGGAAGCGGAGCCGGGGTTATACTCGAAAGCGACCAAGGAACGCAGATAGAACTATCCCTAAAATTCGAGTTCCAGGCCTCGAACAACCAAGCCGAATACGAGGCCCTACTAGCAGGTCTAAAGCTAGCCGAAGAGGTCGGAGCCCAGAAAATCACGATCTTCAGCGACTCCCAGGTCATCACATCACAAGTAAATGGAAGCTACCAGGCCAAAGACCCAACTATGAAAAAATACCTGGACCAAACACAGGCACAATTACGCCACTTTCCAGAGATACAGATCCAGCACATACCACGAGAACAAAACGCCCGGGCAGACGCCCTTTCAAAGCTTGCCAGCACCAAGCCCGGAGGCAACAACAGAAGCCTCCTCCAGGAAACCTTACAATCCCCCTCCGTGATAAGAGAGGAAGAAACGCTAAATATATCCGACCAACAGCAAGGATGGATGACCCCCATACTCAGCTACCTGAAGTCGGGAACTCTCCCCGCCGAAAGAAAAGAAGCTAAAAGACTCACGAAAGACGCCCAGAATTATACACTAATTCACGACGTATTATACAGAAGAGGATTCGCAAACCCCCTCCTTAGGTGCATCCCGACCTCAGAAACAAAGAGCGTCCTCGAAGAAGTTCACGGAGGCATGTGTGGGAACCACCTCGGAGCTCGGGCATTATCCAAGAAAGTAGTCCGAGCCGGGTTCTACTGGCCAACTTTGCAAAGAGACGCAACGGACTTTGTGAAAATATGCCCCCCTGCCAAAAACACGCCAATTTCCACAAAGCACCACCCGAAGACCTTATCAGCATCACCGCACCATGGCCCTTCGCAAAATGGGGACTTGACCTACTCGGCCCGTTTCCCCAAGGACCGGGGCAAGTCAAATACCTCATAGTAGGGGTCGACTACTTCACAAAGTGGATCGAAGCCGAACCCTTAGCCACCATTACGGCTCAGAAAAGCCGCAAATTCCTATACAAAAACATTGTCACAAGGTTCGGAGTCCCCTACTCCATTACAACAGACAATGGAACACAGTTCACGGACGCAAGTTTTCAGAACTTGGTGGCCGAACTAAAAATCAAACAGCAATTCACCTCAGTCGAGCACCCACAAGCCAACGGACAAGCAGAGGCCGCAAATAAAGTCATCTTGGCCGGGTTAAAACGAAGGCTCCAAGAGGCCAAAGGAGCATGGGCCGAGGAGCTCCCCCAGGTATTATGGGCATATCGAACAACTCCACACTCTACAACGGGAGAATCGCCATTCCGACTAGCTTACGGGACGGAGGCAATGATTCCTATCGAAATAGATGAAGGGTCACCCAGAGTCATCTTCTACAACGAAGGAGGTAACCCGCAGGCACAAAAGGAAGAACTCGACCTCCTCCCCGAGGTCCGAGAAAGAGCCCGGATCCAAGAAGAAGCCTTAAAACGGCGAACGGCCCTCAGATACAATCAGAAAGTAATAAAACGAAGCTTCTCCACTCACGACCTAATTCTAATCCGAAATGACATCGGAACACAAAAGTCGGGAGAAGGAAAGCTAGCTGCAAATTGGAAAGGACCCTACAAAGTAACAGAAGTCTTAGGAACAGGCTATTACAAGATATCCGACCTAGAAGGCAATGAGCTGCCCAGGGCCTGGCACGCCTGTAATCTAAGACGGTACTACAGCTAGAAAAATTTGACCCGAGGTGTACTCTTTTTCCCTACAAGGGTTTTTTAATGAGACACCCGGTCAAGTAAGGCACCCGACCCAGTCAAGGGTAAACACTCTGTAAATATTCTTTCTTTTTTCAATACTAATCAAATTTTTCTATTCTTCCTCATGATGAAACAAATCCTAGAAAGTACCCCACCAAGGCGCATTAATTTATGCTCGACAAAACGCAAAAAATCATTTGCCGAGAGACCACACAAGGTCGGCAAAGATAAAAGCGACGAGGTTCAAATTAATGTGAGAAGTTATAAAGTAACTCTGAAAAAGGCTCAAAAAGCCAAATAAAAAGAGATTACAAAAATAACTTAAAAGGCCGACCAATGACAAGGTCGGACCCAACAAAGGGTGTACTCGACCAACCAGCCCGAGGACCGAGGAAAAACCCGGATCAAAGAAAGAAGCCTTAAAACGGCGAAAGCCAAAGATTTCGAAAACGCTTACTAAAAAGTTGCTATACAATAACAACTAAAAAGTACAAGCGAAAAAACGAAATCAAAGGAAAGGGTAAAACAAAAAGTTCCAAACGCTAGCTAAAAAGTTGTTATCCAAAAAACAACTAAAAAAGCATAAAAGCGGAACAAAAAGTCAAAGCGCGAACAAAACACCGCATAATAAGCTAAAAAGTTACTACAAGTAGCTAAAAGCAAAAAGGGTGTCCAAAGCATTCGCAGAAACCATCCAAAAACAAAAGAAGCCCACAGGCCGGGCAAAAAACCAAAAGATAAAAAGGATTACAGAAGAATCAAAGATCCTTTCCGGACGCCACATCAACAGAAGGCTGCGGAAGAAACATAGAAATCGGGACAGCATCGACAACACCGTCATCTCGATTTAAAACCTCCACACCAGATCCATCCCCGGCCAAAGGTGAAGTCGGGCTCGCAACCGGAACTTGGGGGTCGGACACCGGAACTTTGGGGTCGGACACCGGAACCTCATCCTCGTTGGGAGCAGGAACAATCTTTCCCTCCACAACAACGTTGTCCGTACTGAATAAACTCAGATCCAGGTCAGGAGCAAGAACCCGGACCTGAGCCTTCAAATTTTCATACATAGCATCCATACCCCTAGCCACATGCCCTTCTAGCTCGTAAAAATCATCCTGAGCAGATTGCAACTTCCCCTTTGTCTCCACAAGCTCGGCAAGTGCCCGAGTATAATTCTCCTTCGCCGCCTTCGCCATCTCCTCGGACGAACTCGCCGCCGCCACAGCCGCGGTAGCTTTAGCTTTCTCCTTCTCCAAAGACTCCTCCAACTCAGCAATCCTAGCAGCCTTCAGTTTACTAATTCTCTCGAACTCAGACTGAGCTTTCTCAAGTCGGGAACTGGTCGCACCAATAGGGGATTTCTTGAACTCCCGGGCAATAGCGGCATGAAGACTAGCCATCCGGACACAGCTCCGCGCCATATACTGAAAATGGTGCTCCATAGACACATCATCAGTAGAAATAAAGGTCTGAGGGAGAATATGCTGTTCAACCCAACCAAGAGCATCGAAATCTTTGTCATTAAAACCCGCAGGCTCTTGAGAGGTCTTCTGTTTCTTGGGAGGAGGACCCGAGGACGAAGGAGGAGAAGAGGTAGCAGGTCCAGAGGTCGGAGGATCTTGATTTATAGCTCGGAACTGGGGAGTCGGAATAGCCTTTGACCGAGTAGTGACACCCACAGTAGTCTTCTCCGGAGAAGATCGGGCAGAAGCCCCCCCAGCCTCGATATTCCGAGCGGCCACAGACTTCTTCGTCCGACGAAGATACTTCATGGAATCCGCCTGAGAAGACATCTCTGCAGAAATAAAAGAAAAGGATTACCACAACAGAAATTCCACCAAAACAAGCAAAGCCAAAAATACTAAAAAAGATGAATCTCGGAGAGGTCGGGAACTACCTAACTCGGAACGGAGAAGGCTTGGATCTCCCAACATTTTCTTCGTGTCCAAGTGAGGCGCCCGGCCCCATAAACTGCTTACCACACCCACAAAAGCCTGCTCCACCTCATCTAGACTCTCAAAAGTATACTTAGTAGACACTACATTCTCCTGCCAACAAAGAGGAAAAGAAGGCTCCCCACTCTCATCTAGAAAGAAAGGTCGGACGTCTCCAGTAGCCCGGACCTTGAAATAAAAGTTCTTAAAATCATGAAAAGACTCATCATACAGGGTACAAAACTTCCTTCCCTGGTTAGCCCTAAAAGAGACCCAAGATACCTTCCCTCCACCCGACCCCGGCTTTGTCAACACAAACAAAAAGGAAAAAAGAGAAATAGAGGGAGCAACGCCCAAAAACTGACACAAAAGTTGAAACAGCTTTAAAAACGCCCAAGAATTCGGATGGAGCTGCGTAGGGGCAAGGTTACAAGACCATAACACCTCGGACTCCAGGTCGGTAAAAGGAAGTCGGACACTCAGCTTAGAGAAAAAACAATCATAAGCATAAAAGAAGAGCTTCTCGGAACTATCTAAGGGCGGGAAGCACACTCTCTCCTCGGAATCCGGGGCTACTAGTTCATAATCCCTCTCAGACTCTCTATTTTCACATATGCTACAGTGCCTACGGAACCTAGCTAAATACTCAGAATCTACCACAGAAGGGACTTTTAGAGGAAGAGGGTCTACCCAACCAAGACCACTTGGAATCTTGGTCGACATCGCTTGAAGAACCTTTCGAGACATAAAATTCTTACCTACAAAAAAGAATACAAACAGCAAGCAAAAATCACATAAAGCAGACAGCGAAAAAACCCATTCAGCAAAAACAAAACCCAACGAAGAAAATGCGGCAACCCGGAGCAAAATATCAGAGAACAAAAAAAGAGCCCCCCCCATACAAACAACAAGCAATGGCGGCGCCTCTTTTTGGGGCAACCCAGGCATAAAGAAACAAACAAGAGCCACACAAAGAACAGAAGCATGTGATCACAAGAAAAGAGAAACATGGGAACAAACCTGGAAGAAAGAAAACAAAGGCGAAAAGCTCCGAAGCAAGAAGAACGAAACGGCGGCGCAGAAGAAGCCCCAGAAAAGCACACGGAGAGATTCGGCGAAACAGAGCAAAGAGAAAGAAGAAGCAGTGCTCGAAAAAGGATAACGAAAAACAAAACGCAGAAAAGGAGGAAAGGGGCAAATAAATAAAGCCTTCATAGAGCCCGAACGGAAATCGAGGAAAAACGGTAAAATGCAATAAATGCAGGAACGGCCATTTTTGAAATTTGAAAAAACTACTATGCCCGAGCTCGACCTCCCAAAAAAGGACGAACTCGGGCAGGGGCACTGTTCATACCCTGACCGGGCTCCCCCAAACTTGGTCAGTTCATAAAAGGTCCGACCTCGTCCTAAGGCTCACGCCTAAAGGTCGGACCTCGGACGAATAAAGCAAGGGAAGGCCCATCAAAAGGAACGCAGCCCAAACCTAAAGGCCGAAAAGGCCTAGCAAAGGCGGTTCCACAAAGATAGGGATAAAACTCCTGAAAGATAAGATAAGATAAGAATATCTTATCCAGGGAAGATCACGACCAACTACTATAAATACACTGGAGCACCCAGGTATGGCATACATTCCACATTCTACACTTATCTGCTTGGACCCATGCTAACTTAAGCATCGGAGTGTCATTGCAGGTACAACCACCAACCACTCCACATATCAAGCTCGGGTCCCTGAACCCCCACCTCGGGCCTCTCCAGACGACCGAGTTACACGTTTCAGGTAACCCCCGGAACAATTATCATGTTTCGTCTTCCTGACACTTTAATTAGGGAGATTCACAACATACTCTTCCAATTTTGGTGGGGTCAAAAAGGTATAGAGCAAAAAATGGCATGGATTTTGGGATACTATGACAAGACCGAAATTAGAAGGTGGACTAGGTTTTAAGGACTTAAGAGCTCGGAATTTGGCGCTATAGCAAAAGCTAGGGGTGAACGCAGCTCGGATCGGATATAGCCAAAACTTCAATCCGATCCGCACTAAATCATCGGATCGGATATCGGATATATCCGCAAAACACAAAAATATTTTTAAAATCTTATTTTTATTAAAAAATATCAATAAATTTTTTTCTATTCTTTTAAATATGTTTACTTTTAAAATAATATTAAATATACTTTTCTTAAATAATAAATTAAAATAATACAATATATATGATAATTATTAGCTGAAATAAAATATAAAAAGAATATTTTACTTATTTATTTCTTTCTTTTTGCGGATATGCAGATACCTACACAAAATCCTCAATCCGATCCGATTACTGTGCAGATCGAATTTGATCCAATCCGATAGCCTTACGGATCGGATCCATATTCGTAATTTTCGGATTGGATTCGGATAAACACCACGGATATGCAGATTGGATCCAATCCATGAACACTCCTAAGCAAAACAATGTTGGAAAGTTGTCTCTCAGCCACAATTACTCCTATCTAAACTCCTTAAAGGTAAATATTTTCGATACAGTTCTAGAGTGAATGCAGATATCGAAGCAGTACCTTTGTGGGGGTGGCGTAGTATGTTGGAAGGGGCGTAAGGTTGTTGAAAAAGGGATGATTTGGTGAGTTGGTGATGAGTCCAGTATTCAAATCTTCAACGATCTTTACCTTGCTCCTCCACATCCTTGTGTTGTCCCTCCATTTGAAACTTCCAATATGCAAAATTAACCACTATTAATGGTTAAGAACTTAATACTTTCTAATGGTTTGTGGAATCAAACTTTAATTTGAAGCATTTTTTCTAAAGATACTGGTAAGCATGGGCTAGCAACAACAATTGGGGGGTAGAGAAGATAGAATTTATTGGACCCTTAAGAAAAGTGATTTGTATAAAGTGAGTATTGGGTACCGTGTGACTTATAAGTTCTCACATCCTCTCATTGAATTTTATCCAGAGACTATGAGATAACTAACTCTGTGGTAGAACTGTGGTAATTGAAAATCCTAGCGAATATTAAAATTTTTCTCTGAAGAGGCTTCGATGAAAAGTTTCCAGTGCTACAAAAGTTTTATGATCGCATCATATCGATTCAACCCACCTGTCGAAGATGCTTATAATTCCGAGAAACAATCAATCATTGCATCTTCCATGGTGAGAAATCAAAGGAGATTTGGTCAAAAATGGGTTTACTGCTAGAAGGGACATCGAAGACTCGAATTTCTATGTTGAGTGAAACTTGAGAATGGGAGTCTTGCGTATCCAACCTAATAGCTCCTCTTAAAGGAGGAAGATGGTGATTTTGAACTGGTCTTTATGAAAAACTAAAAACAGTATTTATCTTTGATAATGTATCAACTAGAATAGAAGAGATAATTACGTCGATTTTGAAATTGTAGAAAGAGTTTCAATAAATTTCCAATTTCTAATTGATGAGCATTTACTTTTTTTATTTCTCAAAAAACTATACTTTTCACATGTACTTTTTATTCAATTAGTCTTCCTTATTTGCTGATGGACAAAATTATTGAAAATCTTTTGACAAGAGTTCTAAAATTTGTATCATTTTGATGTTGGCCAATTCTATAGAATTTTTCATTTGATGTTTAATTTTTGTCTAATTTAATACTTAATTTTTATCTAATTTATTTTTTATAATAATTTTTAAATATTTTAAATATTTTAACTGTTATATTTTTAAATTTAAAATTAATTATTTAACTTTTTTTAACAATTAACCAATAACTTTAAAGCAACATAACAAACACCTTTGATGTTTTGGGTTACCAAACTTGTTTCTATCTGGATTCTTCTTAATTCTTAGAAGAATCTAGGAGATATATAACCTGTTTTAAGAAAAATTTTGAATATTAGAGAAAAAAATATGATCTGCTTGGTGTTTGAAGAATTTGAATTTCTATACCATGTGTCCATGTACTACTTATCAATTTTGGCACTAGTATGACATTGAGAGTTTTATTCATATTTCTTGTGTTCAATTTGGTCAGTTTTTTTTCCATGGTTTTGAAACCGACCCTACCTCATATTTCATTCTAATTTCTAAATTGTTAACATCCAATATCGAATCAAAAAGTTTTATTAAATGACAATTTTTTTTCAACTTTTTCTCTCCGAGGAGCACTTTATGAAATATCCCTAGAAATTAGAATACGAAAATTAACAAAATCACTTTCTTAATTTCGAACAAGTTGTTTTCTATTAATCTAAATAAAACCAAAAAATAATAAAAAAAGCTAAGGTTTCAAATTCATTAAAATCAGAGACCAAAACTTAGATTCGAAGAAAATATGTAAAATATAGGAACATCTGAATGCATAAGCCTGAGAGAATTCGAGGGCCAATGCCAGAATCTCAGCTCCAAATCGTTATCGGCAACGTACAGCACCGAAATCGCCACAGAAGTAGGCGAATCAGAGACTCTAATTTGTTGCCTTATGCTGTCTTCTTCTTCCTAACCTACTCAGTCTATTTTAACATACAAAATAAACAGGAAAAAAAAAAGTTCCAAGATTAAAGAAAAGAAGCTAATGATAAATAGGCTCAGAAAGTGATAGATGGCATCGAAAAGCTCAAATTGGCTTTCAGAGTTTGATGGTACATGAATTTAATCATCACAGCCTCATAATTGCAATTCATATCAGAAAACCTAAAAGATGGAACTAAAAATTATAAGAGACGATTGACAAAAAATGAAAGAGCAGGGATTTGCTTGAAATCAGAATAACTGAAGATGAGTAATAACCCATAGAACGAGGGGGATTAAATAGGTGAAGAGGTGGGTAGCTGCGTAGGAATCAAAAGGAAACCATGAGCGAAACCCTAGTTTTAACGTTGTTGGCTGAAATTACGATTTTATCCTATTAACATTTGGGCCTGAAAGTCCATACGGTATTAACGGATCTTTCATTAACAAAAACAATAAAATAGAGTAAATAAAAAAAACTTATTGGCAACCAATTTGGGTTGGTCGAGTAGTCAGCTCACTCGTCCGCTTAAGAGCCAACAAATAATACTTCTCATTTTTCATCATTCATTCAAGAGCCAACATTCATAAATTTCAGGGCAATTTACTTATTTAAATTATTCCACTCTCAATATTACGCAAATACATTGCTTCAAAAACGGATACGTAAATACATTGATTCACATCACAGAAACCGCTAGTACCAGTCGCGGTCTACATGTATGCTGGGTTGGTCATAAATCGCTGCTGCCAGCAGCGGTTTATGTAAGTTGGTGTGCGTGCGTAAATCGCTGTTGCCTATAACGGTCTACGTTTAGTATGTGTCAATGGGCTCCCTATATAAACCATGGAGGGGCCAAATGTAGAGAGATAGAGTTTTATTCACAAATAGATGGGGAGGATAGTATTAAAAAAATACAATACTCAAAGTATTAAATTATATAAATTAAGACTATTTTTTTTATTCTCATCTCTTTTAAAATTTATAAATAATAAAATAATTTATTTTTAGCCAAATATTCACTAAATCATATATTTTTCTCTTTAAAAATCACTTCCTTCTCTTTTATTTATATCAATCATACAAGAAATACTAGGAGAGTTTGAAACATGGGTTGTGTTCTTTGCTGTTGATTTGCATCATAATTTTGATGAATAAAATAAAAAATATAAATATGCATGTAATAATTTTTTATTTGTATTTATTATTAAAATGAGACTAAATAGCAAATCAAAGAAAGCGTATTCACAGAGTACTAAAATATATAAACTAAGACTAATTTTTTTTTTATCTTCATCCCATGATAAAATTCATGAATGATAAAATAATTTTTTTTTGTAAAAAATAGTGAATTTTTTTCACTTTATTTTATCATTCATGAGTTTTAGAAGGGATGAATATAAAAAAAAATTAGTCTTAGTTTATATATTTTAGTACTCTGTCAATACTCACTCTTTGATTTGCTATTTAGTCTTATTTTAATAAAAAATACAAATAAAAAATTATTACATACATATTTATATTTTTTATTTTATTCATTAAAATTATAATGTTATCACTATTATTTATCCAATCAATCAACTATAAAATACAAATAGTTTTTATTTTTTGGCATAAAACAATAAAGTTGCACAAATAAAAAAATTTCGTTTAGCTACCTCAAATGCAAACAGCAATAAAGAACACAACCCATGTTCCAAACACTTCGAATCTTCTTTGTATGGTTGATATAAATAAAAGAGAATGACAAATTAAATTTTTTTTATTTATGATATTATTTAAATAGTATATACCATTAATTATTTGTTTTGTAATTATTTTTTAGATAAAGATTAGTTTTACTATTTGTTTTCATACTCAACGTAAACCGCTGCTGCCTCTAGCGGTTTACATAGGTAAACTAATGCACATATAGTAGCGGTTTATGACCAATCATAATCATGCAAAAACCGCGGTAGGCAACAACGGTTTCCATGCTACCACAACTCAACGTAATCCGCGACTGGCAGCAGCGGATTCTGTGTTTGTGTAAACCGCTACTGCCAGTAGCGGTTTCCATAGATATGTGAAATAATATATTTGCGTCTTCGTTTTGGAAACAATGCATTTACGTAATTTTGACGGTAAAACAATTTATTTAGGTGAATTGCCCTAAATTTCAACTTCAAATATGCATTGTTCATTCATACATTCAGAAAACAAAAGCAATGCAACCATATCAAAATAATTGACTATTCTTATTATATAACTAAAAGTTTATGTATCTCTCAAGTCTTTTTCAATTAAATATTTTTCTTTTAAGTAAGGTGAGAGATATATGGAACATTTTATAGCCTTAAGACATAGATGATCATGCAACAAGAACAAGAAAACATACAATAAAACATAATAGAAAACAGAAAAATAACATAAGAAAGGGAATTAAGAGAACAAATCCACCTTAGTGATGGCGGCTACTACTCCTCCTTGAGGATCCAATGTAGTACTTGATCTCTTCAATGTCACGCCCTTGTCTCTGTTGTTCTTCCCTCATGGCCCTTTGATCTTCTCTCATGGCCCTTTGGTTTTCTCTTATTTCATTGAGGATGCTGGAATGCTCTTGATGCTCCAACCTCAATTGCTCAATATTAGTGTTTAATTCTCCAAGAGAATTATGCAATTGATCCCAATAATTTTGAGGAGAAAAGTGCATCCCTTGAGGTATCTCAAGGATCTCATGTTGAGGCGGTTGCACAGGCTCTTGTGCATGCTCTCTAGTTTGCTCCATTCTTTTTTTAGTAATGGGCTTGTCCTCCTCAATGAAGATGTCTCCTTTTATGATAATTTTAGCTGAATTGCATAGGTGACATATGAGATGAGGAAAAGCTAGCCTTGTTTTGGTGGAAGGATTCTCATCTATCTTGTACAGTTCTTGAGGAATTGGTGCGCGAAATTGTGAACAATACTTTTCACAACTCTCATAATCCCCAGTCATGAACTCCAAGAACTTGGTAGCTCAATTCCATGGCATTACACAACTTCGCACAACTAACCAGCAAGTGCACTGGGTCGTCCAAGTAATACCTTACGTGAGTAAGGGTCGATCCCACGGAGATTGTTAGTATGAAGCAAGCTATGGTCATCTTGCAAATCTTAGTCAGGCAGACTCAAATGTATATGGTGATGAACGAAAATAACATAAAAGATAAGGATAGATATACTTATGTAATTCATTGGTAGGAACTTCAGATAAGCGCATGAAGATGCCTTCCCTTCCGTCTCTCTGCTTTCCTACTGTCTTCATCCAATCCTTCTTACTCCCTTCCATGGCAAGCTTGTGTAGGGTTTCACCGTTGTCAATGGCTACCTCCCATCCTCTCAGTGAAAACGATTGCATATGCTCTGTCACAGCACGCGGAATTCAGCTGTCGGTTCTCGGTCAGGCCGGAATAGAATCCATTGATTCTTTTGCGTCTGTCACTAACGCCCCGCCTGCTAGGAGTTTGAAGCACGTCACAGTCATTCAATCATTGAATCCTACTCAGAATACCACAGACAAGGTTAGACCTTCCGAATTCTCTTGAATGCTGCCATCAGTTCTCGCCTATACCACGAAGACTCTGATCTCACGGAATGGTTGGCTCGTTTGTCAGGCGAGCACTCGGTTGTCAGGCGATCAACCATGCATCGTGCAATCAGGAATCCAAGAGATATTCACTAGAGCCTTGGTTGCTTGTAGAACAAAAGTGGTTGTCAGTCACCTTGTTCATAAGTGAGAATGATGATGAGTGTCACGGATCATCACATTCATCAAGTTGGAGAACAAGTGATATCTTAGAACAAGAACAAGCGGAATTGAATGGAAGAACAATAGTAATTGCATTAATACTCGAGGTACAGCAGAGCTCCACACCTTGATCTATGGTGTATAGAAACTCCACCGTTGAAAATACATAAGCATAAGGTCTAGGCATGGCCGAATGGCCAGCCTTCCAAATCGAGTTCAATCATAAAACATGATCAAGAGCTCTCTATTACAATAGCAAAAGGTCCTACTTATAGAAAACTAGTAGCCTAGGGTGTACAGAGATGAGTAAATGACATAAAAAATCCACTTCCGGGCCCACTTGGTGTGTGCTTGGGCTGAGCATTGAAGCATTTTCGTGTAGAGACTCTTCTTGGAGTTAAACGCCAGCTTTTATGCCAGTTTGGGCGTTTAACTCCCATTTTGGTGCCAATTCCGGTGTTTAACGCTGGAATTTCTGTAGGTGACTTTGAACGCCGGTTTGGGCCATCAAATCTTGGGCAAAGTATGGACTATCATATATTGCTGGAAAGCCCAGGATGTCTACTTTCCAACGCCGTTGAGATCGCACCAATTGGGCTTCTGTAGCTCCAGAAAATCCACTTCGAGTGCAGGGAGGTCAGAATCCAACAGCATCTGCAGTCCTTTTGAGTCTCTGAATCAGATTTTTGCTCAGGTCCCTCAATTTCAGCCAGAAAATACCTGAAATCACAGAAAAACACACAAACTCATAGTAAAGTCCAGAAAAGTGATTTTTAACTAAAAACTAATAAAAATATACTAAAAACTAACTAGATCATACCAAAAACATACTAAAAACAATGCCAAAAAGTGTATAAATTATCCGCTCATCAGGAATCACCTCATGTACTTCCACCTCACTTCCAATCATGATGCAATGGATCATGATGGCTCATTCTATGGTCACTTCTGACCGATTGCTAGTAGGGATGATGGAGCGTTGGATGAACTCCAACCATCCTCTAGCCACGGGCTTGAGGTCAACCCTTCTCAGTTGAATGGGCTTGCCTTGTGAATCCTTAGGTGCCATAACTGGTAATGGAAAGGAAAAAATAACGCTTTTCCCACACCAAACTTAAAAGCTTTGCTCGTCATCGAGCAAAAATAAATAGAGTAGAAGAAGAAGAAAATAGAAGGAGATAGAGGAAGAAAGCAATTCGGCCAAGGGGGCTTTAAAGTGTATGAAGTGTGTGTGTATGAAGGGTTAGTAAAAGGGGGTATTTATAAGAGTGGGCTAGGTTAGGGTTGGGTGCGTTAAATGGGAAGGAAATTTGATTTTGAAGTGGGTGGGGGTTCGTGGGAGTTATGATGGTTTTGGAAAAGTGATATGGATGTGATTGGCCTATGATTTATAGGGAAGAGTGTATGGGAAAGTGTGAAAGTAAGAAGAAAGAAGTGGGATAGGTAAAGATACTATGGGACCCACTAGTCCTGAGAGGCTAGGGAATTCAGATTCCCTGCCTTCAGCATGGGGTTTGAACGCCCAGCACTTGCCTATGGCTGGTGTTCAATGCCAGCAAGGCTGCCATTTGGAGCGTTGAACGCCCTGGCTCTACCCATCGCTGGCGTTCAATGATGAGCGGATAATTTATACGCTTTTTGACATTGTTTTTAGGTAGTTTTTAGTAGGATCTAACTACTTTTAGGGATATTTTTATTAGTTTTTATGCAACATTCACATTTTTGGACTTTACTATGAGTTTGTGTATTTTTCTGTAATTTCAGATATTTTCTGGCTGAAATTGAGGGACCTGAGCAAAAATATGATTTAGGCTGAAAAAGGACTGCTGATGCTGATAGATTCTGACCTCCCTGCACTCGAAATAGATTTTCTGGAGCTACAAAACTCAAAATGGCGCGCTCGCAACTGCATTGGAAAGTAGACATCCAGGACTTTCCAGCAATATATAATGGTTCATACTTTGTTCGAGCTTAGATGACGCAAACTGGCGTTCAACACCAGTTCTATGCTGCATTCTGGAGTAAAACGCTAGAAACACGTCACAAACCAGAGTTAAACGCCAAAAATACGTTACAACTTGGCGTTTAACCCCAAGAGAAGCCTCTGCACGTGTAAAGCTCAAGCTCAGCCCAAGCACACACCAAAGTGGGCCCCAGAAGTGGACTTCTGCACTTAGACTTATTTCTGTAAACCCTAGTAACTAGTCTAGTATAAATAGGACTTTTTACTATTGTAATTTCATCTTGGAATATATATCTTGGTATCTATCTTTGGACGTTTAGTTCTTAGACTTTGGAGGATGCCATTCGGCCATTCCTGGACCTTGATCACTTATGTATTTTCAGCGGTGGAGTTTCTACACACCATATATCAAGGGTGTGGAGCTCTGCTGTACCTCGAGTTTTAATACAATTACTACTATTTTCTATTCAATTCAGCTTATTCCTGTTCTAAGATATTCGCTGCACTTCAACCTGATGGATGTGATGATCCGTGACACTCATCATCATCCATCCTTATGAACGCGTGCCTGACAACCACTCCCGTTCTACCTTAGATCGAGCGTGTATCTCTTGGATTCCTTAATCAGAATCTTCGTGGTATAAGCTAGAACCCTTTGGTGGCCATTCTTGAGAATCCGGAAAGTCTAAACCTTGTCCATGGTATTCCAAGTAGGATTCGGGGATTGAATGACTGTGACGAGCTTCAAACTCGCGATTGTTGGGCGTAGTGACAGACGCAAAAGAATTAATGGATTCTATTCCGTCATGATCGAGAACCGACAGATGATTAGCCGTGTTGTGACAAGAGCATTTGGACCATTTTCACTGAGAGGATGGGAAGTAGCCATTAACAACGGTGACGCCCTACATACAGCTTGCCATGGAAAGGAGTAAGAATGATTAGATGAAAGTAGTAGGAAAGCAGAGATTTAGAAGGAACACAGCATCTTCATGCACTTATCTGAAATTCCTACCAATGAATTATATAAGTATCTCTATCTTTATTTTATTCTTTATTTATCTTTATTTTCGAAAACTGCATAACCATTTATTATCCGCCTAACTGAGACTTACAAGATGACCATAGCTTGTTTCATACCAACAATCTCCGTGGGATCGACCCTTACTCACGTAAGGTTTATTACTTGGACGACCCAGTGCACTTGCTGGTTAGTTGTGCGAAGTTGTGAAGAATGTGAGTGAACCATAGTAGTGTGCACCAAGTTTCTAGAGCCATTGCTAAGAATTGTTCAAGTTATGAAAAGTGTAAATCACAATTTTGCCTATCAAGTTTTTGGCGCCGTTGCCGGGGATTGTTTGAGTTTGGACAACTGATTATTCATCTTGTTGCTCAGATTAGGTAATTTTCTTTTCAAAAAATTTTCAAAAATCTTTCAAAAATTTTTTTTCATTTTTCAAAAAAATTATTTTTCGAAAAATCCAAAAAAAATAATAAAATCATAAAAAAACCAAAAATATTTTTGTGTTTATTGTTTGAGTCTAGTGTCAATTTTTAAGTTTGGTGTCAATTGCATGTTTTAAAAACTTTTGCATTTTTCGAAAATTCATGCATGTGTTCTTCATGATCTTCAAGTTGTTCTTGAGAAGTCTTCTTGTTTGATCTTTAAATTTTCTTGTTTTGTGTTTTTTGTTGTTTTTCATATGCATTTTTACATTCATAGTGTCTAAGCATTAAAAATTTCTAAGTTTGGTATCTTGCATGTCTTTCTTTTCTTGAAAATCTTTCAAAAATAGGTCTTGATGTTTATCTTGATCTTCAAAGTGTTCTTGGTGTTCATCTTGACATTCATAGTGTTCTTGCATACATCAGGTGTTTTGATTCATAATTTTCATGTTGTGAGTCATTTTTGTGTTTTTCTCTCTCATCATTAAAAATTCAAAAAAAAATAAAAAAATTATCTTTTCCTTATTTCTCTCATAAATTTCGAAAATTTGAGTTGACTTAGTCAAAAATTTTTAGAACTTAGCTATTTCTTATAAGTCAAGTCAAATTTTCAATTTTAAAAATCTTATCTTTTCAAAATCTTTTTCAAAATCAAATCTTTTTCATTTTTCTTTTATGATTTTCGAAAATTTGAAAACATTTTTCAAAATCTTTTCTTATCTTTATTTCAAAATTTCGAAAACTTTACTAATAATTAATGTGATTGATTCAAAAATTTGAAGTTTGTTACTTTCTTGTTAAGAAAGGTTCAATCTTTAAATTCTAGAGTCATATCTTTTAGTTTCTTGTTGGTCAAGTAATCAATTTTAATTGTAAAAATTAAATCTTTTCCAAAATATCTTTTTCAATCATATCTTTTTCAAAATTGATTTCAAAAATCTTTTCTAACTTTTTATCTTCTCAAAATTGATTTTCAAAATCTTTTTCAACTAACTAATTGATTTTTTGTTTGTTTCTTATCTTTTTCAAAACCACCTAACTACTTTTCTCTCTCTAATTTTCGAAAACTCCTCTCCTTTTTTCAAAAAAATTCTTTTTAATTAACTAATTATTTTAAATTTTAATTTTAATTTTAATTCTTCTCTTAATTTTTGAAAATCACTAATTTTTCAAAAATAATTTTCGAATTTTCTCTCTCATCTTCTTCTATTTATTCATTCAATTACTAACACTCCTCTTCATCTCAAAATTCGAACCCTCTCTTCCCCTCTATGTTCGAATTTTTCTCTTCTCCTTCTTTTATTCTTTTATTCTTATACTCACATAAAGGAATCTCTCTACTGTGGTAAAGAGGATCCCTATTATTATTTTCTGTTCCCTTCTTTTTCATATGAGCAGGAGCAAGGACAAGAATATTCTTGTTGAAGCAGATCTTGAACCTAAAAGGACTCTGAAGAGGAAACTAAGAGAAGCTAAATTATAACAATCCAGAAATAATCTTACAGAAATTTTCGAAAAGGAAGAGGAGATGGCAGCCAAAAATAATGACAACAGCAATAACGCAAGGAGGATGCTTGGTGATTATACTACACCCACTTCCAAGTTTGATGGAAGAAGCATCTCAATCCCTGCCATTGGAGCAAACAATTTTAAGCTAAAACCTCAACTAATTGCTCTAATGCAACAGAACTGCAAGTTCCACGGACTTCCATCAGAAGATCCCTACCAGTTTTTAACTGAATTCTTGCAGATCTGTGAGACTGTTAAGACTAATGGAGTATATCCTGAAGTCTACAGGCTCACGCTTTTCCCTTTTGCTGTAAGAGACAGAGCTAGAACATGGTTGGACTCACAACCTAAAGATAGCCTGGACTCTTGGGATAAGCTGGTCACGGCCTTCTTGTCTAAATTCTTTCCTCCTCAAAAGCTGAGTAAGCTTAGAGTGGATGTTCAGACCTTCAAATAAAAAGATGGTGAATCCCTCTATGAAGCTTGGGAAAGATACAAGCAGATGACCAAAAGGTATCCTTCTGACATGCTTTTAGAGTGGACCATTGTAGATATATTCTATTATGGTCTATCTGAGTTCTCTAAGATATCACTGGACCATTCTGCAGGTGGATCCATTCACCTAAAGAAAACTCCTACAGAAGCTCAAGAACTCATTGACATGGTTGCAAATAACCGATTCATGTACACTTCTGAGAGGAATTCTGTGAGTAATGGGACGCCTCAGAGGAAGGGAGTTCTTGAAATTAATGCTCTGAATGCCATATTGGCTCAGGACAAAATGTTGACTCAGCAAGTAAAAATGATTTCTCAAAGTCTGAATGGATGGCAAAATGCATCCAACAGTACTAAAGAGACATCTTCTGAAGAAGAAGCTTATGACCCTGAGAACCCTGCAATGGCAGAGGTGAATTACATGGGTGAACCCTATGAGAACACCTATAATTCTTCATGGAGAAATCATCCAAATTTCTCATGGAAGGATCAACAAAATCCCCAACAAGGCTTTAATAATGGTGGAAGAAACAGGCTTAGCAATAACAAGCCTTTTCCATCATCTTCTCAGCAATAGAAAGAGCATTCTGAGCAGAGCTCCTCTAGCTTAGCAAACATAGTCTCTGATCTGTCTAAGGCCACTTTAAGTTTCATGAGTGAAACAAGGTCATCCATCAGAAATTTGGAGGCACAAGTGGGCCAGTTGAGTAAGAAAATCACTGAAACTCCTCCTAGTACTCTCCCAAGCAATACTGAAGAGAATCCAAAAAGAGAGTGCAAGGCCATTGACATAATCAAAATGGCCGAACCTAGAAAGGAAGAGGAGGACATGAATCCCAATGAGGAAGACCTCATGAGACGTCTCCCAAACAAGAAGGAATTCCCTATTGAAGACCTAAAGGAATATGAGGCTCATATAGAGACCATAGAGATCCTTTTAAACCTTCTTCTGTCATTCATGAGCTCCTGAAAACTATTCTTCCTCTGAAGAGGATGAAGATGTAACTGGAGAGCAAGTTGCTCATTATCTAGGAGCTATCATGAAGCTGAATGCCAAGTTGTTTGGTAATGAGACTTGGGAAGATGCACCTCCCTTGCTCATTAGTGAACTAGATACATGGGTTCAGCAAACTTTACCTCAAAAGAAACAAGATCCTGGTAAATTCTTAATACCCTGTACCATAGGCACCATGACCTTTGAGAAGGCTCTATGTGACCTAGGGTCAGGCATAAATCTTATGCCACTCTTTGTAATAGAAAAACTAGGGATCTTTGAGGTACAGGCTGCCACATTCTCATTAGAGATGGCAGACAAGTAAATAAGGCAAGCTTATGGATTGGTAGAGGACGTGTTAGTGAAGGTTAAAGGCCTTTACATTCCTGCTGATTTCATAATCTTAGACACTATGAAGGATAAGGATGAATCCATCATCCTTGGAAGACCCTTCCTAGCCATAGCAGGAGCTGTGATTGATGTTAACAGAGGAGAGCTAGTCCTTCAATTGAATAGGGACTACCTGGTGTTTAAATTTCAAGGATCTTCCTCTGTAACCATAGAGAGGAAGCATGAAAAGCTTATCTCAATACAGAGTCAAATAGAGCCCCCACAATCAATCTCTAAGTTTGGTGTTGGGAGGCTACAACCAAACTCTAAGTTTGGTATTGAACCCCCACATTCAAATTCTAAGTTTGGTGTTGGGAGGTCCCAACAATGCCTGATGATTTGTGAGGCTCCATGAGAGCTCACTGTCAAGCTATTGACATTAAAGAAGTGCTTATTGGGAGGTAACCAAAATTTTTATTTATCTATATTTTTATTGTTCTTTTATGTTTTATAAGGTTCATGATCATGTGGAGTCACAAAATAATTACTAAAATTAAAAATAGAATAAAAAATAGCAGAAGAAACAGCACACCCTGGAGTAAGAGCTTACTGGCGTTTAAACGCCAGTAAAGAGCATCTGGCTGGCGTTCAACGCCAGAACAGAGCATGAATCTGGCGTTGAACGCCAGAAACAAGCAGCAGTCTGGCGTTTAAACGCTAGGATTACACCCTAAGGAGAGCTGGCGTTAAACGCCAGAAACAAGCATGGAATTGGTGTTTAACGCCAGAAACATGCTACAGATTGGCATTGAACGCCCAAAACAAGCATAGAACTGGCGTTGAACGCCAGAAACAAGCATCAATCTAGCGTTGAACGCCAGAATTGCATGCAGAGGGCATTTTACACGTCTCATTGGTGCAGGGATGATAAATCCTTGACACCTCAGGATTTGTGGACCCCACAGGATCATCTCAGGATCTGTGGACCCCACAGGATCCCTACCTACCTTAACTCACCTTCTCTCTTCTTCACACAATCCAATAACACTCTTCTCCATCACTTCTTCACCACTCACATCCATCCACTCTTCCCTATAAACCCCACCTACCTTCAAATTCAAAATCACTTTTCCCACTCAAACCCACCATAATGACGGAACCTACTACCCTCTCCCTCCACTATATAAACCCCTCTATCCTTCTTCATTTTCACACATCACAACCCTCTCTTCTCCCCCTTGGCCGAATATACACCCATCTCCCTTTCCTTCATATCTTCTTCTTTTTATTCCATTCTTTCTTTTTTTTTTTGCTCGAGGGCGAGCAACATTCTAAGTTTGGTATGGTAAAAGCATAGATTTTTTTGTTTTTCCATAACCATATATGGCACCTAAGGCCGGAGAAACCTCTAGAAAGAGGAAAGGGAAGACAAAAGCTTCTACCTCCGAGTCATGGGAGATGGAGAGATTCATCTCAAAGGTCCATCAAGACCACTTCTATGAAGTTGTGGCCAAGAAGAAGGTGATCCCTGAGGTCCCTTTCATGCTCAAGAAAAACGAGTATCCGGAGATCCGACATGAGATCCAAAGAAGAGGTTGGGAAGTTCTGACCAACCCCATTCAACAAGTCAGAATCTTAATGGTTCAAGAGTTCTATGCCAATGCATGGATCACTAGGAACCATGATCAAAGTATGAACCCGAATCCAAAGAATTATCTTACAATGGTTTGGGAAAAATACTTAGATTTCAGTCCGAAAAATGTAAGGTTGGCGTTTAACTTGCCTATGATGCAAGAAGATGCACGCCCCTACACTAGAAGGGTCAACTTTGATCAAAGGTTGGACCAAGTCCTTATGGACATATGTGTGGAAGGAGCTCAGTGGAAAAGAGACTCAAAAAGCAAGCCAGTTCAATTGAGAAGACTGGACCTTAAGCCTGTGGCTAGAGGATGGTTGGAATTCATCCAACGCTCCATCATCCCCACTAGCAACCGATCCGAAGTAACTGTGGATCAGGCCATCATGATCTATAGCATCATGATTGGAGAGGAAGTAGAAGTTCATGAAGTCATCTCTCTAGAACTCTACAAAGTAGCCAAAAAGCCCTCCACCTTGGCAAGGCTAGCTTTTTCTCATCTCATTTGCCATCTATGCTACTCAGCTGGAGTTGTCATAGAAGGAGACATCCTCATTGAAGAGGACAAGCCTATCACTAAGAAGAGGATGGAGCAAACAAGAAAGGTCATCCATGGATCTCAAGAGACGCATGAGGAAGCTCATCATCAAGAAATCCCTGAGATGCCTCAAGGGATGCACTTTCCTCCAAAGAAGGGTGGAACACCAAAAGCACTCCATCATTCTCCATGAGATTAGAGAAGATCAAAGAGCTATGAGGGAGGAGCAACAAAGGCAAGGAAGAGACATAGAGGAGCTCAAGAACACCATTGGTCTTTCAAGGAGAAGGAGCCACCATCACTAAGGTGGACTCATTCCTTAACTTCCTTGTTCTTATCTCTCTATTTTTCGGTATATGAGCTTCATGTTTGTCTATGTTTGTATCTTTGTTACATGATCATTAGTGTCTAGTGTCTATGTCTTAAGGCTATGAATAATTCCATGAATCCTTCACCTTTCTTAAATGAAAAATGTTTTTAATACAAAAGAACAAGAAGTACATGAGTTTCGAATTCATCCTTGAAATTAGTTTAATTATAGTGATGTGGTGATAATACTTTTTGTTTTCTGAATGAATGCTTGAACAGTGCATATTTTTTATCTTGTTGTTTATGAATGTTAAAATTGTTGGCTTTTGAAAGAATGATGAAAAAGAGAAATGTTATTGATGATCTGAAAAATCATAAAAATTGATTCTTGAAGCAAGAAAAAGCAGTGAATAACAAAAGCTTGCAAAAAAAAGTGGCAATATATATATATATATATATAAGAAAGAGAAAAAGCAAGCAGAAAAAGCCAATAGCCCTTAAAACCAAGAGGCAAGGGTAAAAAGGATCCAAGGCTTTGAGCATCAATGGATAGGAGGGCCCAAGGAAATAAAATTCAGGCCTAAGCGGCTAAATCAAGCTGTCCCTAACCATGTGCTTGTGGCATGCAGGTCCAAGTGAAAAACTTGAGACTGAGTGGTTAAAGTCGTGATCCAAAGCAAAAAGAGTATGCTTAAGAGCTCTGGACACCTCTAACTGGGGACTTTAGCAAAGCTGAGTCACAATCTGAAAAGGTTCACCTAGTCATGTGTTTGTGGCATTTATGTATCCGGTGGTAATATTGGAAAATAAAGTGCTTAGGGCCACGACCAAGACTCATAAAAGTAGTTGTGTTCAAGAATCAACATACTTAACTAGGAGAATCAATAACACTATCTGAAATTCTAAGTTCCTATAGATGCCAATCATTCTAAACTTCAAAGGATAAAGTGAGATGCCAAAACTGTTCAGAAGCAAAAAGCTACAAGTCCTGCTCATCTAATTAGAACTAATCTTCATTGATATTTTGAGATTAATAGTATATTCTCTTCTTTTTATCCTATTTAATTTTCAGTTGCTTGGAGACAAGCAACAATTTAAGTTTGGTGTTGTGATGAGCGGATAATTTATACGCTTTTTGGCATTATTTTTAGGTAGTTTTTAGTAGGATCTAGCTACTTTTATGGATGTTTTTATTAGTTTTTATGCAAAATTCACATTTCTAGACTTTACTATGAGTTTGTGTGTTTTTCTGTGATTTCAGGTATTTTCTAGCTGAAATTGAGGGACCTGAGCAAAAATCTGATTTAGGCTGAAAAAGGACTGTTGATGTTGTTGGATTCTGACCTCCCTGAACTCGAAATGGATTTTCTGGAGCTACAAAACTCCAAATGGTGTGCTCACAACTGCGTTAGAAAGTAGACATCCAGAGCTTTCCAGCAATATATAATGGTCCATACTTTGTTCGAGCTTAGACGACGCAAACTGGCGTTCAACGCCAGTTCCATGCTGCATTCTGGAGTAAAACACTAGAAACACGTCACAAACCATAGTTAAACGCCAAAAACACGTTACAACTTGGCGTTTAACCCCAAGAGAAGCCTCTGCACGTGTAAAGCTCAAGGTCAGCCCAAGCACACACCAAAGTGGGCCCCGAAAGTGGACTTCTGCACTTAGACTTATTTCTGTAAACCCTAGTAACTAGTCTAGTATAATAGGACTTTTTACTATTGTAATTTCATCTTGGAATATATCTTGGTATCTATCTTTGGACGTTTAGTTCTTAGACTTTGGGGGCTGGCCTTTCGGCCATGCCTGGACCTTGATCACTTATGTATTTTCAACGGTAGAGTTTCTACACACCATAGATCAAGGGTGTGGAGCTCTGCTGTACCTCGAGTTTTAATACAATTACTACTATTTTCTATTCAATTAAGCTTATTCCTATTCTAAGATATTCGCTGCACTTCAACCTGATGGATGTGATGATCCGTGACACTCATCATCATCCGTCCTTATGAACGCGTGCCTGACAACCACTCCCGTTCTACCTTAGATCGAGCGTGTATCTCTTGGATTCCTTAATCAGAATCTTTGTGGTATAAGCTAGAACCCTTTGGCGGCCATTCTTGAGAATCTGGAAAGTCTAAATCTTGTCCGTGGTATTCTGAGTAGGATTCAGGGATTGAATGACTGTGATGAGCTTCAAACTCGCGATTGTTGGGCGTAGCGACAAACGCAAAAGAATCAATGGATTCTATTCCGACATGATCGAGAATCGACAGATGATTAGCCGTGCTATGGTAAGAGCATTTGGACCATTTTCACTGAGAGGATGGGAAGTAGCCATTGACAACGGTGACGCCCTACATACAGCTTGCCATGGAAAGGAGTAAGAATGATTGGATGTAAGCAGTAGGAAAGTAGAGATTCAGAAGGAACACAGCATCTTCATGCACTTATCTGAAATTCCTACCAATGAATTACATAAGTATCTCTATCTTTATTTTATGCTTTATTTATCTTTATTTTCGAAAACTCCATAACCATTTATTATCCGTCTAACTGAGACTTACAAGATGACCATAGCTTGCTTTATACCAACAATCTCCGTGGGATCGACCCTTACTCACGTAAGGTTTATTATTTGGACGACCCAGTGCACTTGCTGGTTAGTTGTGCGAAGTTGTGAAGAATGTGAGTGAACCATAGTAGTGTGCACCAAGTTTCTGGAGCCATTTCTAAGAATTGTTCAAGTTATGAAAAGTATAAATCACAATTTTGCCTATCATTCAACGCCAGCAAGGCTGCCATTTTGGGCGTTGAACCCCCAGGGTCTGCCCCTGGCTTGTATTCAATGCCAGCAATACACTCCATCCAGAGTGTTTTATTTCCATTGCTGAACCTTTCTGTCTTTGTTCTGACTACTGCACATGATCATGAACCTAAAGAAATAATTAAAGAAAAATAAATTTAATGAATTAAAAAAATAAAAATAACTAAATAGGGTTAGGTTGTCTCCCAACAAGCGCTTCTTTAACATCACTAGATTGACGATTTGCTCCTTACGGAGATCGATATGGGCTCAGAATTTTGCCCCTTATAGTGAACTTTCTTCCTGTCTTCTCTTGGATGAGCTCTACATGCTCTAGAGACAGGACACGACTCGCTGTATGTGGTTAACGTGGTGAAAAACTACCGATTAAGAGTTTATAGAGGAAAAGGGTTGCAAGTATAGCTCTTAACCAATGAAGATTCCACGTATCAATTTAAAAGAGTTGTCACGAAATTTAGAAATAAAATACTGGGAGTATGAGTCCTAGGTTGTCTCCCAACGAGTTGCAGAGAGAATGCTAATTTATTAATTAGGGGTTTTCAAGAGAGTTGAGTTGAATAATAAGCAATTAAATAGTTGTAAATTAAAGAAATAAAAACTAAGAATGATTGTTAATATTCTAAATAAAGGGCTTTGACTGGGGGAATGATCAATTGGAAGTTCTATCCTTGTTGGGATCTCTTAGGTGTAGTATCAAAAAGGTTGTTGTTTTCACTTAGTTAACCCTTACTAAATAAAGGGAAGTTAACTGATTGAGCTAACTCTTATTCACAAATCCTAGTCCTCTCCCTTGGGAAGGTCTAGCGTTAGTAAATACAGAACTAGCCAACAACTTCAAGTTTAATCTTCACTTAAGTCTTCCAACTCAAGTGTCTCCTTTTAATCAAACCCCATGTCAAGTAGGGAATCTACTCAATTGACATGAATATAATACTCAGAAAAATATAAGAAGAAGATATAATAAATTAAATAAAATAGAGACTGAAAATTTAATTAGAAATAAAAGTAATCCTTTGTATCAACAATGCATGAAAATAATCCAACTACCACTTTAAGCAAGAATTAAGAATATGGAATAAATAAAAGAGCAAGCAAGGAAACAAACTAGAATAGTATCTTCAACGGAGGTGATGACTCTTCATATCCAAAGCAAAAAGTTTAGAACTAATAAACTATGAATGTAAAGAGAACCTAGAGGAAGAGTAGTTCCTATCTAGATTTAGATCCTAAAATCCTAAAACTATCCTAATGAGAATGTGTGTTGATGTGTGTTGAGTCTCTGCACGTTTTCTGGCTTTATTCTGTGTTTCTGGGCCAAAAACTGGGTCAAAACGCGGCCCAAAATTGCACCAGCATTTTCTGTTATTTCTGCAGATCGCGCGTACGTGTCGGTCACGCGTACGCGTCATTCAGCGATTTTCCTTGTCACGCGTACGCGTCGTCCACGTGAACGCGTCATTCGTGCAGACTCCAATCCGTGCGTACGCGTCAGGCACGCGCACGCATCGCTGCGACTTTCTCCATTCCGCGCGCTCGCGTGAGCCATGCGCGCGCGTCAATGCTCGTTGGTCATCTCCTTAGTTTCTTGTGTTCCTTTCATTTTTGCAAGCTTCCTCTCCATTTTCTAAGCCATTCCTGCCCTGTAAAGCCTGAAACACTTAACACATGGATCACGGCATCGAATGGTATAAAGGGGAATTGAAATACATAAATTGAAGATCTTTAGGAAGCAAGTTTCCAACCATAGATCAAGACTAGGAAGGGATTGTAAAACCATGCAAATCATATGAATAAGTGGGTAAAGACTTGATGAAACCACTTAATTAAATACAAGATAAACCATAAAATAGTGGTTTATCAGTGGTATGACTGGCTTCTTGGTGAAGACAACTCTCATGCTAGGTGAGAAGCCTTCAGTTGGGACTTTCTTGTCCCTCCAGCCTTTAGGCACTTTCTTCTTTGTACCTTTGTGCTCAAAGCTTATTAATGGCTACCCAACACCAAACTTAGAATTGGTATTTGGGGTCTTAGTAAAGCTCTAAACTAAAAGAGATGGTTAGAACATTAAGTATTGCATAGTTATCTCTCTGTTCTTAGAGGGATAGTTGGGGTGAGGCATCTTGAACAAGATGTGATCCTTCCCTAGTTGTAAAATTAGTTTTCCCTTAGCTACATCAATGATAGCATTGGCAGTGGCTAGGAAAGGTCTTCCAAGGATGATGGATTCATCTTCATCTTCTCTAGTGTCTAAGATAATAAACTTTACTGGGATGTAAAGGTTTTCAACCTTCATCAAGACATCCTCTACTAAGCCATATGCTTTTTTCATTGATTTGTCTGCCATCTCTGGTGAGATATTTGTAGCTTGTACCTCAAAGATTTCCAGCTTCTCCATTACAGAGAGTGGCATGAGATTTATACTTGACCCTAGGTCACACGGAGCCTTCTCAAAGGTTATGGTGCCTATGGTGCAAGGAATTAGGAAGCATCGAGGGTCTGGAAGCTTCTGAGGTAGCTTCAGCCGAGCCAAAGCATTGAGTTCTTTGGTAAGCATTGGAGGTTCTTCTTCCAAAGGTTTTGTACCAAATAACTTGGCATTTAGCTTCATGAGAGCTGCTAGGTACCAAGCAACTTACTCTTCCCTAGTATCTTTATCCTCATCAGAGGATGAGTATTCATCAGAACTTCTGCACTGTAGGAGTGCATGCAAGGGAACCTCTATGGTCTCTATATGAGCCTTGACTTCCTTTAGTTCTTGGATAGGGATTTGTTGAATGGGTATTGAGCACTCAGATGGTGTGCCATTACTGGCGTTCAACGTCAGCACTGGTGGCTCTTTGGGCGTTGAACGCCCATCATGTATACCTTTACCGGCGTTCAACGCCAGTTCCCTTACCATTTTGGGCATTGAACGCCCAGTAGAGCTGTCCTTGATGGCATTCAACGCCAAAGTCCCTACCAGTTTAGGCGTTGAACACCCAGTGATATGCTCTTCACTGGCGTTTAACGCCAGGCTCTTGGCCATTTTGGGCGTTGAACTCCCAATGAGATCTTTCTCACTGGCATTCAATGCCATCTCAATCTCTCCAGATTCGACCTCAGCCTATGTGGTGATGGCCTTGCGCTCATCTCTTGGGTTCACTTCAGTGTTACTAGGAAGAGTGTCAGGAGGAGTCTCAGGGATCCTCTTGCTTAGCTGACCAACTTGTACCTCCAAATTTCTGATGGAGGACCTTGTTTCAGTTATGAAAATTTGAGTGGTCTTAGAGAGGTTGGAGACTATAGTGACTTAGTTAGAGAGGCTCTGCTTAGGGGTCTCCATATGCCCTTGAGAAGATGGGAATGGTGGTCTGTTGTTGAACCTGTTTTGGTTCCTTCCACCTTGATTATTGTTGAAACTTTACTGAGGTTTCTGTTGATCCTTCTATGAAAAATTATGATGATTTCTCCATGAGCGATTGTAGGTGTTTCCAAAGGGTTCTCCCATGTAATTCACTTCTTCCATGGTGGGTTGATCAGGATCATAAGCTTCTTCTTCAGATGAAGCTTCATGAGTGCTACTAGCTGCAACTTGATTCCAGTCAAATGCTGAGAGATCATGTTGACCTGTTGGGTCAAGATCTTGTTCTGAGCTAATATAGCATTCAGAGTGTCTACTTCAAGAACTCCTTTTTTTTATTTGCCCCATTATTCATTGGGTTTATTTTAGAAGTGTATATGAATTGGTTGTTAGCGACCATCTCAATGAGTTCTCTTGCCTATTCAGGCGTTTTCTTCAGGTGGAGTGATCCACCAGCAGAACTGTCCAGTGATATTTTGGACATCTCAAATAGACCATTATAGAAAATTCCTAGGATAGACCATTCTAAGAGTATGTCAGGAGGACATCTCTTGATCAGTTACTTGTATATTTCTCAAGCTTTATAGAGGAATTCACTTTCTTTCTGTCTGAAGTTTTGAACTTCCACTCTGATTTTGCTCATCTTCTGAGGTGGAAAGAATTTGGCTAAGAAAGCATTGACCAATTTTTTCCAAGAGTCTAGGCTCTCTTTTGGTTGAGAATCCAACCATATTTTAGCTCTGTCTCTAACAACAACGGGAAAGAACATAAGTCTGTAGACCTCAGGATCTACTCCATTGGTCTTAACAGTGTCATAGATTTGCAAGAATTCTGACAGAAATTGATGTGGATCTTCTAGTGGAAGTCCATGGAACTTGCAATTCTTTTGTAAAAGAAAGACTAACTGAGGTTTAAGCTCAAAATTGTTAGCTCCAATGGCAGATATAGAGATACTTCTGCCATAGAAGTCGAGGTAGACTTGATGTAAGCACCATGAACCTTTCCTGCCTCTCCTTCATGATTAGGTTCAGCTGCCATGTTTTTTGCTTCTAGTTTGAAATTTTTTGAGAGATTTCTTCTGGAATGTTGTGCTTTAGCTTGTTGCAAATACTTTCTCTGAGTTTTCTTAGGTTCAGGATCAGGATCAAAGAGAGGTTCTTTGTCTCTGTTCCTGGTCATAAACAAGAAAGAGAAAATAAGAAAGAAGAAGAATGTGAGCTCTCTGTTCAAGAATAGAGGACTCCTTATGAGATGTGAAGAAGAAAGAAGAATGAAGATTGAGAGGAGAGAAGAAGAATTCGAATATTAGAAGTAAAAAGAGAAACAAGAATTAAAATATTTTTATTTTTATTTATTTAGTAAATTCGAAATTAAAGGTTAATTAACTAAAAAGATTTGAAAATTAATTGATTAATTTTGAAAAAGAAGAGAGAGAAAGAGAAGAAGAATTTTTGAAAATTAGAAGAGAGAGGAACTAGTTAGGAAGTTTTGAAAAAGAAGAAAGAGAAAACAAGTAACTAGTTAAGAAAGATTGGAAAACAAGATAAGATAGAAGATTAGAAAAGATTTGATTTTGAAAATATTTGAAAAAGTCAACAAGATAAGATAAGAATTGAAAGGATTTGAAAAGATTTTAAAATTAAAATTTAAAAGAAGATAAGATAGAAAAGGTTTTGAATTAAAAAAAAGATAAGTTAGATAAGAAAGATAATATAAGAAAGTTAAGAAAACATAAGTTTTAAATTAAAAAGATTTGAAATCAAAATTAAAAAGGTAGTTTTTAATTTAAAAAGATTTGAAATTTAAACTTTAAAAGAAAGATAAGATAAGAAAGAATCAAATTCTAAAAGAAAAGATTTTAAAAGATTTTAAAAAGATAAGATTTGAAATTTGATTTTTGAAAAAGATTTGATTTTAAACTTAAGATAAGATATGATTTTGATTTTGAAATTAAAATTTGAAATTTAATTTCAAATTTTCGAAAAAAATGTGAAAGAAAGATAGAAAATATATTTTTTTATTTTTGAACTTAATGAAGAAAGAAAAAAACACACAAAAGACACCAAACTTAAAATTTTTAGATATAAGGACACCTAGTATGCGAAAATTATAAAGAAAAACACCTAAAGACACCAAACTTAAGAATTTTAATATCAAAATAAAAAGAAAAACAAGAACACTTTGAAGATCAAGAAGAGCACCAAGAACAAAACTTAAGGAATTTAAAGAAAACAAGAACATGCAAAGGACACCAAACTTGAAAATTTTAAAAACCAAAGACACAATTTTCGAAAATTATAAAGAAAAGACTCAAGAAGACACCAAACTTAAATATTGATACAAGACTTAAACAAAAACACTATTTTTGAAAATTTTTTGAAAGAAGACTCAAGAAAGTTGAAAAAGACTCAAACAAGTACAAGAACAAAAATAAAAGACTCAAACCAAAGATAAAGATTAATGAAGAAAAGTAAAGATTTTTGAAATTTTTTTTTGAAAAGAAAATAAAAGACTCAGATAAAATAAAACTAAACATATAAAGAAAAGGAAATTAACTAATCTAAGCAACATGATAATCCGTTAGTTGTCAAAACTCGAACAATTCCTGGCTTTTGGTGCACGGAATTACACTTTGCACAACTGAACCAGCAAGTTCATTGGGTCTTCCAAGTAATACCTAAGCGAGTCAGGGTCGATTCCACGAGGATTTTGATTTGAAGCAAGCTATGGTTATCTTGTAGATCTTAGTCAGGCGAATAGAATGGTTGTTTGATTGTTTAAATGCACAAAAAGAAAATAAAAATAGCGTTACTTAGTTGATGGTGAATGCAATGAATGGAAGATGGTTAAGGCTTGGAGATGCTTTGTTCTTTTGGATTAATTCTGGTCTTACTGTCTTCTTCAATTGTGAATGATTTCTTCTATGGCAAGCTGTATGTGATCAACGCCGGTTGAGAGGTTGCCAATGCTTCTCCAGATCTGAACCCCAGGGTTAGTGTGGATCCAATCTGATTGAGGGTGAAGCTCCTGCAGTCCATTCTCCTTTGTGATCCTACTCAAAACGCCACAGACAAGATCGAATATTCTGGATCAGGGAATGCTGCGCCTTTGATTCTAGCCTCTACCACAAGGACTCTAATCTCCCCGTACCTCGGCTGAACTAGAGTCTCGAGAAGTCCCTAACGAAGTCGTGGATTAGCCATCTAAGAGATGTATAATCAAGCTATTAGTTCATCATTGTCTGATGAAAGGCTCACTCTGAACCCATGTAGAATGAGATAACTTTGTGCCGGTTCAGCGCATTCATAAAGATGAAGAACGAAGATACATATTAGAATAGAGAATCAGACACGAATTGAAATAGAACATTAGTACTTTTATTGATCCATGAAACTCAGCAGAGCTCCTCCTCTCAACCTAGGAGGATTAGAAACTCATACTGATAGAGAACACAATGTGAAAAATGAAATATGGCTTGAGTGTGCATCCTCCCTTGATGAGAGGTGTAAAAGTCTTTAAATACTAAACTAATGACAAAGAATTACATTAAGAAAGGTAAAACAGACTTTTAGTGCTAAAATTTACATCTGTGGCCCACTTGGTGAGTGTTTGGATTGAGCTTGATTGAGATCCACGTGCTAGGAGGCCTCTAGGGCATTGAACACTGGCTAAGGGGTCCTTTTTGGGCGTTGGATGCTGGTCTCTTCTCCCTTGGGCGTTGGACGCCAGAACAGGGCAGGAAGCTGGCGTTGAACGCCAGTTTTAGGCTTTCAATTATGAAGAAAAGTATAAACTATTATAAATTTCTGGAAAGCTCTGGATGTTAGCTTTCCATAGCCATTAAGAACGCTCCTTTTGAATATCTGTAGCTCTAGAAAAGCTCTTTCGAGTGCAAGGAGGTCAGATCCGGACAGCATCTGCAGTGCTTTCTTTGCCTCTGAATCAGACTTTTGCTCTAGTTCCTCAATTTTAGCTAGAAATTACCTAAAATTACATAAAAACCCACAAACTCAAATTAGAATCCAAAAATGTAAATTTTTCACTAAAACCTATGAAAACTTAATAAAACTTGAATAAAACATACTAAAAACTATATGAAAATGATGGCAAAAAGCATATAAAATATTCGCCCCATGAGGATCAGCCGACCTTGACAGTGAAGGCATGGGGATAAGATCTGGCCAACCAGCGTTGGCCCAATGCTGTAGTTGCTGATCTCCATGACCGTCGATGCTGTGATGGGATCAACGAAAAGTCAAACCACTCATGTCCGGCTGGAACGGTAAGTATGAGTTGACTATGCTGGCTGGATTGACCATAGTGGCTGTGCCGACTGTGCGCACTGTGCTGATTGGGCCCACTATGATGACTGCGATATCTGTGATGACTACATTCGTCGTGGTCGACGGACTAGACGTGGTGGCTGGACTCACTGTGGTGAGTGTGATGGCTACTATGACTGTGGTCCGGTGGTTGTGGTATATAATAAAGAAACGGCTCAAATACTGCATGCTAAAGTGGACCTTGAGGTGCAGGTGGCTGTGGTTCTGGTGGTTGTGGTGCTGGTGGCTAGTATGGATGTTGAGGAATGTGCTCCGACAATCTCAGCATATGTCCGTATGAGCCCACGTACCAATCCTGATACTCCACCGTCGGTATAAAGTCCCAGGTCGGAAGGGGGTACAGATCCCGTAACCGAGTGTTTCGCCTGTTGTCCCGTTCCGCTATCCATACCCCATGTAAAACTGTCCAGTCATGAAGTTCCACTTCACGAAGAGTGATGAAATGCTGGTCCAGTGGAATGTCTCTTGCTACTCGCGGGGGAGGTTATACATACCCAAACTGACGCATCACTCAGTCTGTAGGGTGCCATTCGACACAGTCAAATGACAACAACAAACGGAGCAACGATGTCACATACCTCAAGATGTCCATGTAACTCATTGGGTATGATCAATCCATCGTACGGCCGCCACTCAAACTGCCACATATTATTGGTATATTAGAACCCTAATATTAATGTTTGGAAATAGGAATCACACAAACCCTAAATATTTACCTCCTCCATGTAGTCTATATCCTGCCTAAATCTCACTACGGTCTTGATAACCATGCTATGGTCCATTTTGAATTACTCCACCTGAAACATGATTCGTTGAAAAAATTTAAAAAAGTCACCGTAAATTAAACATGCATCGTGAATATAACGCAGGACTAAAATAGGAATTATTACCTCATGGCAACCGGTATCTCAGCTGGTGGAAGGGCTGTCTCGATACGGGCGCAATACACGGTATTCGCTCCCACGCCCAAACAAACAATAGATTAAGAGGGCCATCCATCTCCTTTGTATCATATCGTGATGCACGGCATAGTGCTTTATAAAGATGTGCGAGACATGTTGACCCCCAACTATAGGTTTATCTGCTCGAAATCGCAAAGTAATGGTAGATACTTCGCGTGGGCATATGCGGCCGACTTATCCGTGAATAGGGTCGAACCCAACAAATAGAAAATCTGGCATCTGATGTAACTCCTAATGGACTCCTCAATGTCCAACGGCTCTGCGTCTCTGATACGACTTCGAACCCAACCCATCTTTATATAGGATTTCGAAGAACTACTGACTTCTGGTTCACGACCAAATTTCACGATGCTTTGGCTCTGTAGGAAGTCGGTATTACTATCTGTTCATCCGCTCACAAGCTCTCCATCAATAAGTAGGCCAAATATATGAGCCACATCTTTCAATGTCACAGTAACATCACCCACCGACAATACAAATGTGTGAGTTTCTGGTCTCCACCTTTCTACCAGAGCAGCTAATAAGAGGTAAAATCCTCTTATCACTCCAATTCTAGAAACGTGGTAATATTCCGTTGAACGTAAGTAGTTTTCGACCATCGGATTCCACGTCTATGGCGGATCCAGTTTACGAATCATCAAATTCCTGTTAGACTGGTTCCACAAAAATATATTTATTAATTTAAATAAATAATTATTCTGACAAATAATAAATCGACATCAATATAAATATTGTTATAAATATTCACATATTTATTATTATATTTATTTATTAAAATATTTAACAGATATTAGCATATTTATTTTCAAAAAATTATTTATTTATTTATTAATATTCAAATTATTTATTAAACATACAGAAAAATAATAATTCTATTCTAAGAAAAACAATAAAAAATTATATATTAACATTTATTTCTTTAAATATTGTAAATAAATATTTATACTTACACTTCTTTTTTTAAATAAATAAATATAAATAATTTTTTTTTCCAAAATTAAATAAAATATTTAATAATATTTATTTATCAAAATATTTATTTTTTCAATATTTAATAACAATATATTTTATAAATATTTACATATTTATTTTTAAAAAATCAAAATATTTATTTATTTATTAGTATATTCATAACAAAAATTATAAAATATATATTCTATTATAGTATTTTTATAACAGAAAATTAATCCCATTATAACAAAAAAAATTATATATTCATGTTTATATAAAATAGAATATAATTATATTTTACAAATAAAAATTTTATTTTAAAATATTCATAAAATATAAAAAATAATAATGCTAACAATAATAAAATTAAAAAAATTAAATATATAAAAAAATAAAATTTATTAACTTATATAAATTAAATAATTTAAATAATTGATAATATATTTTTCAAGTATCGTGTTGACGGGGCACTACACGCCACTAACGAACTCAGACACTACGCTCCCAGGATGTTGAGTCTGACATCCATACTTGGCAAAATACATTATATTATTTAGCAAATACACTAAAGAGAATTTCATTTAAAAAATAATTTCTGTAAATAAGTTATAAAAAAAATAAATGATAATTTCAGACCATAAAAAAATCTAGATATGTGTACAAAAAAAAAAAAATCTAGATGTTGATAAAAATTGACCACTAAAATTTTAAACTAAACTTATAACCATTAAAATTTGGCTCTCTTTGACAATTTTATCCAAAAGTTAATTTTGAAGTGACGTCATTAGTTAAGTGTGTTACATGACAAGGTATATTCTAATACGAAAATAATTCATTTAATTAACAAAAATTTGTGAAATGAAATAAATATTAGTTTAATTATATACAATTAAAATATATCGATCGCCTTTAATTAAAATGAACCAGTGGCCATATTTTCTGTTCAACACTATCATCCTTCTTTGTCATGCCAGACCTCTGTTCTGCCACAAGCTTTACCAGTGGCCTCATCGCACCGGCGATCACTGCCCGCTCTTTGTTCTTTGAGCTCAGCTTGGATAGCTAGTGTCGTTCTTCTCGCGGCTGGTGCCATTCATCAGCAGCAACACAAGTGTATGAGAGATTTGATCAAGAGCAAGAACACCCAACTTATCCACACCTTACATCCTACTCTACCCAAGTGCCGTAACATTCTCCCGCTCCCAAATTTGAATGCGTACAGCTTTTTAGTTCACCATAGAAGGAAGGTAGTTCATTCCTTCAATTAGGAATAATAATGTTGGAGGAGAGGGTAAGGATACGAACAATTGATTGGGATTTTAATTTTTTTATTTTTTATCCTTTTTCAGGGACTCTTTTATTACTTTCAGCTAAGTAATCTGTGTTTCTTTTTTTTGTTCTTATAATATTTGGAATGGAGATATTGCAGGGAAATGGTGATTAATTCGGAGGGAGAGGGGGCTAAGTAACTTTTTTTTCTTTTATTGTTTTTCCAATTAACAGGAAACTTTGATTGATGTAAATAATGGTTAATTTTAGATATTGTTAATAATTATGATGATGTTTTTTTTTTGTCACGTTTATAACTTTGTTGAGATTTTTTCAGTGTAATTCTATGGCTACTATATGTTATTTTTTTAACATGAAATGAAATTTACAAGTTCTCCTTTGCACCTTTTATGAGGATAAGAGAGGGAGAGAAGGTTAAGAGAGAGTGAAGGTGCATTGAAGAGTGAATGTTACGGGAGTGAGAAGAGTGAAAAGAGTGAGGTTACGGGAGTGAGAAGAGTGAGGGTTTTCTCAGATTTTGCAAAATAAAATTTTCAATCAAGATCACACCAAATGAAGAAGAAGACGACACTAGGGTTAGAATGGTAAAATTAACCTTTAGAACCATGCCGAAGTGTATCTTATCACGTAAGACATCTAATAAATAGTGTCACCTGAAAACTAGCGGCTAGTCGAATTGTCAAATAGGGTTAAACCTTGATGGTTATCAAATTAGTTTAAATCTTTAAGTGGTCAATTTTGTTAGGATCTAAAATTTTTATGGTTAGAAATTGTTTTTTAATCTAAAACAAAAGATGGAAGAAATTCTATGACAAAAAAGAAAAATAAATATTATATTATATAAAATTAGGTACACGAATTTTACAAGAACTAAACATAAAAACTAGTAAAACTATGTGGCTAATGGTTAGTTCTCTTATACTTGTTGTAGCGTGTTGAAATGAGTTATAATTTTGGTTCTTTAAAGTATAAGCTAAATTCTTTTTTTGTCTCTAACTTTTTTATGCATACAAGATCGTTTCTAAAATTTAATGTAATTTTAAAATCATATTTTTAGACATATTAATTTTTTAAATGACAAAAATACTATTTCTATCTACTTTTCTCACGACCACCACCACTGACATCCACTTCCACTCAATCACCATTTACAACTTCCACTAACCAATCCACCAAAATCCCTTTCATGTTTGCAGTTACATCTTTCTGAATCCTCTCAAGGTAATCAATCCTCGGTCTTCTATTCTTTTCCAACTGAAAAAAAAAAAAAATCAACGCTCATCAGTCATCAGAATCAGTACAAGACCCACCCCAAAAATACCTACATAAAATATTAAAAGGTGCAATTTTTTTTAGACCTAGAATTTACCTCCATCTTTCGAAGGTACACATAGATATAAGAGGCAACAGGGTCAATATTGAGCTTGTCATTTTCATCATCAAGCACATTTGCTTTCTCCTTCTCTACCTTAACCTTCACAGCCTTGATATTCTTGTCGGTGAAAAAAGATTTCTTGGCCTTGGCATTGTTGAGGCATTTGGATTTTGGTTTCTGAGTATTCAAATTTTTAGTAAAAAAAATTGGTAAGTTTACCCCATCCACTACCACTCATATTAAATATAGTTAGATGATAGTTAAATGTAAAAAATTACAATATATGCTTATTGAATGTTTGAATATCTTTTTTTAGTAAAAGAAAAATTTAATTAAGAAAGTAACAAATATAAAACAATATTAAATTAAATGGATGAAAATATTATTCGAGTTTTCAAACATGATTCAAGAAATTATAATTGCTTACCACTTCAAAGGTTAAAATTTTGGATCTAATAACACCAATACTTATTGAATTTCTTAATTCTTTGTCTTAAAAAATTAATTTAAAAATTAATAAATTATAAAATAATATTAAATTAAATTGATAAAAAATTAGGCAAATAACCGAAACCCATTAGTCCAACATGTAAGTGATACAGATTGAATAAAATTTACTACTTGCAAAGTCCATTATACTGAATAGAAAATAAAAAGCTTGTTGGATATATTACGGCCTTGGACACACTTTAATGCTATTGTAAAGACATTCAGGCTTATTCAATTTCTTGAGTTAAGATCAAGTCAGTCTAATTCTCAAAATTTAGCAAAAAAACTAAAAACATAAGAGAACACAAGAGAAAAGGAAGCTTTGGTGGAAAGAACACTTTATTACTCAAGTGTTTGTTAAAAATGACTCACCTATGACTTATACACACACTGAAACTCTAACTCTTACCTCCTAGTTATAGCCATCCACCTCTTTAATGAATGGATATGATTAAATCTAATCAACGGTCTAAATTAATCATCCAGAACCTTCATTACAAATATCTATCTGATGAGCGGATATTTTATACGCTTTTTGATGCTATTTTCCTAGTGTTTTTAGTATATTTTGTTAAGTTTTATTGTGTTTTAGTAGGTTTAAGTGCAAAATTTACTTTTTGGATATTACTTTGAGCTTTTGTATTTTTCCTATGATTTTAGGTGATTTTTGGGTGAATTCGGCAAGTTTTGGCAAAGCCTGATTCAGAGGCAAAGAAAGGAGTGTAGATGCTGTCAAATCCTGACCTCCTCCATGCATTCAAACAAGCATGTCTGGAGCTATAGAGGTCCAATTGACGAGTTTTTAACGGTATTGGAAAGCTAACTTCCAGGGCCTTCCAGCAATATATAATAGTTTATACTTTTCTTTGGAAATGATTGCCCAAACTGGGTGTTGAACGCCCAAACTACCCCTTTTCTGGCGTTCAACGCCCCAAAAGGACTGAAGCCAACGTTGAACGCCCAAGACTGGCGTTCAACGCCACCAAGGGAACATCAAGGCAGCGTGGACACCCCCTAGTGGGCGTTTAATGCCCACTCATCTAAGTTAGACACCAGCTCAGTGATGGAGTGGCCTAGAGCGGGTTTGAAATTTCACAAAATAGAATGTCTCCATTGCTAGTATAGTCCAAACCCAACAATTGACCAACATCAAACTTTAATTCAAGGATGTCACAATCAATACAAAATAACCGGGAGTTTTAAGTCCTGGGTCGTCTTCCCTAGGAGTTGCAATGAAATGCTCAATCATTGGCTATGAGAAAATAGAGATTTTGATGGCAACAAACAAGAAATGTGAATGATAAGAAAGTAAATAAACATGTAAGAGATTGAATGAAAGCAATTAAAGCAATAAAAAAAGGGAATTCAAATACTAAAAAGACCTCTTGGCAAGGATTGAGATTCAAGGCTTCCTATCATAGCCATTGACCACAAGCATGGTAATTATGAAGAATTAATCCCAACTAGTTAACCCTAATATCGAGGATAAGTCAAAAGGGTATAATTGATTTTAATCCACAAGTCCTAGCTATCTTACTAATTACCTTAGTAAGAAGCTAGCGTTAGTGGAAATCAAATCAACTAACAATCTTAATCACAAATAGTCTCAGACATCAATGACTCAAGGTCATCTAAGTCTTCAACCACAAGCCAAGAGTGCTAAAATCTACTCTAAAATCCAACCAAGCATTTTATCAAACACTTGGAAGGCACAAAATAAAAGTATGGAAAATGGCAAGAAATATAAATTCTACAACTACCAATTGCAAGAAAACAATAATAATAACTAAATTAAATAATAAGAAACATAAAACATGAATTGCATTAATTAAAATTAAAAGTAACAAAGTGTCATAAGCATAGAGGAACAAAATAAAGGAAATAACTAGTAGAATTAAAGAACAAAGGTGCAAGAACAATAAATGGCAAGGAAAAACTAAATGAAAACAAGAATTAAACCTAAATCTAGGAGAGATCTAACCTAATCTACCCTAATTCTAGAGAGAAGAGAGAGCTTCTCTCTCTAGAATATAACCTAAAGCGTGTTTCTAAACTAGCCCTAATTGCTCTCCCTTGTTCCTTTTTGATTTTGGCCTCAAATAGTTCAGAAAGGAGTTGGATCTGGGCTTGGAAGGGCTCAGAAATTGCCCCCAACATTTGGCCTTTAATGCGGTCACATGACCAACGTCACGCATGCGCGTGGGCAATACGTGCGCGTCACTGACAGATTTCCTCCTCACATGTACGCTTGGATGACGCGTGCGTGTGGCCTTGAATCCTCCAAATGCTCATTTCTTCATGAATTCTCCACTTTGCATGTTTTTTCTTCACTAAATCTTGGCCTAAGCGGCTCAAACAAGCTGTCCCTAACTATATGCTTATGGTGTGAAGGTGTCAAGTAAAAAGTTTGAGATTGAGCAGTTAAAGTCGTGATCCAAAAAGTGTGTGCTTAGGAACTCTGGACACCTCTATCTGAGGATTCCAGCAAAGCTGAATCACAATCCGAAAGGGTTCACCCAGTTAAGTGTTTGTGGCATTTATGTATCCGGTGGTAATACTAGAAAACAAAGTACTTAGGGTCACAACCAAGACACTAAAAAGCTGTATTCAAGAATAAAAAAGAACTAAACTAGGAGAGTCAATAATATCATCTGGATTCTATATTCCTAAAGATGCCAACACTTCTGAGTTTCAATGGATAGTGAGATGCCAAAATAATTTAGAAGCAAAATATTACTAAGTCCTACTCATCTAATTGAAACTGAGCTTCATTGAAAACTCGTAATTTATTGTATCTTACTCTTCCTTTTATCCTACTTTGTTTTTAGTTGCTTGAGGACAAGCAACAGTTTAAGTTTGGTGTTGTGATGAGTGGATATTTTATACGCTTTTTAGCATCATTTTCATATAGTTTTTAGTATGTTTTGTTTAGGTTTTGTTAAGTTTTCAGAGGTTTTAGTGTAAAATTCACATTTTTGGATTCTATTTTGAGTTTGTGTGTTTTTAGGCAATTTCAGGTATTTTCTGGCTGAAATTGAGGAGCTGTAGCAAAAGTTTGATTCAGAGGCAGAGAAAGCACTGCAGATGTTGTCCGGATCTGACCTCCTTGCACTCAAAAGAGCTTTTCTGGAGCTACAAAATTTCAAATGGAGAATTCTTAACGACTATGGAAAGCTAACATCTAGGGATTTCCAGAAATATATAATACTCCATACTTTGCTACATAATTGAAGGCCCAAAACCAGCGTCCAATGCCAACCTCCTGCTCTATTCTGGTCTCCAGCGCCCACAGGGAGGAGACCAGCGTCCAAACGCCCAAGAAGGATCCCCTAGCCAGTGTTCAACGTCCTAGAGACCTTCTAGCATGTGGATCTCATCAAAGCTCAGCCCAGACACTCACAAAGTGGGCCCCAGAAGTAGATTTTTGCACTAAAAGACTATTTTACCCTTTCTTTTGTAATCCTTAGTCATTAGCTTAGTATTTAAAGAACTTTTACACGATCGTCTAGGGGAGATCTACCATATTTTCATTTTTTACACTGTGTTCTCTATCAGTATAAGTTTCTAAGCCTCCTAGTTTGAGGGGAGGAGCCCTGTTGAGCTTTATGCATAAAAAAAGTATTACTGTTTCTTTTCAATCCGTGTTTCATTCAATTTTAAGATGTATCTTCATTCTTCAACTTGATGAATGGGATGACCCGTGACATTCATCTTTGTTCTTCATTCTAAGACCACGTGCCTGACAACCACCCGTGTTCATCTTGGGTTCATGTGAATACGTAACTGGAAAGCATTAAACCACTAGCTTGATTATACATCTCTTAAACGGCTAATCTACGACTTCGTTGAGGACTTCTCGAGACATCAGTTTAGCCGAGGTATTGGGAGATTAGGGTCTCTGTGGTAGAGGCTAGAACCTAAAGGCGCAACATTCTCTGATCCGAAAGATTCGACATTGTCTGTGGTATTTTGAGTAGGATCATTGATGAATCCATATTTGATGATATATTTTGGTTTGATTTGAGTGGATTTCATTATATAAACCCACATTTATTCATCCAAATAGCATACTTTTGTGTTCTCTTCCTAAATTATGCCTAATTGTGAAATTATGCTATTTTTGTGCTTAATTTAATCAATTTTATCCCACTTTCATCCCATTCGATGCCTTGATGGTTTTGATGAGTGATTTCAGGTGTAATAGGTTGGAGTGGCTTGATAAAAGTGGAAGAGAAACATGGAATTGGGAGAAAACATGAAGAAATCAAAGGAGAAGCACACATTGGAGTGTGCGTACGCACAATCTTCTATGCGTACGCACAAGAACCACATAGCTATGTGTGCGAACGCACAACATACTGTACGTATGCACAAGAGGAAAATTAGCAAGTGTGCGTACGCACAGGTCCCAGCGCGTGACTCATTTAATGCAAATCACTGGGGGTGATTTTTGGGCCTCCAGAGCCCAATTTTAGACCTTTGGAAGCTGATTGAGTGCTATATCAAAGAATGCCTCCTTTCATGTGAAAGGAGGGGAGCAATTAGGGTTAGATTTTAGTCATGTAGTTTATTTTTTAGAGAGAGAAGCTCCCCCTTCTCTCTAAAATTAGGGTTTCTTAGTTTAATTTCTTGCAATTTCTACTTTTAATTCTTGTTCTCATATACTTTTCCTTGTTATTTATTGTTATTGCATCTTTGTTCTTTTTCATTTCTCTTGTTATTTCCTTTATTCTGTCACTTTTATATTTATGGATACTTTTGTTGAATTTAATTTTAATTAATGCAAATTTATGTTTTATGTTCATTTATTGCTTTCTTTAGTTGTTGTAACCATTTTCTTATTTTTGGTAGTTAGATTTTATTTTCAATGTAATTTAATGTTATTTTATTTTCATGCACACCAAGTATTTGATAAAATACTTGACTTAGTTTTCACTTAGTTTTTCTTCACTCTTGGCTTGTAATTGATGACTTTGGTGATCCTTGAGTCATTGATGTCCATTCTTGTTTGATACATTAGAATAGTTAGTTGATTTGGTCTCTATTGACTCTATGTGACCCTTAGTGCTGACATAGGACTTATGGATTGAAATTAACTATGCCTATTTGACTTATCTTCGATGTAAGGTTAACTAAGTAGGATTAACTCTTCATAATCATCATGTGTTTGTGGTCAATGGCTAGGATAGGTAACCTTAGCTTTCAATTACTTGCCAAGAGATTTCTTGCATTTGAAGTCTCCTTTCCTTGCATTTAATTGCTTTGACTTTTATTACTTTGATGTTTTAATTTCTTGCATGTTTAGTTTTCACACTCTTTGTTGAGAAATTAGGTGTTTGGGTGGAATTGAGTTGTGGATGTCCATTCCGTATTGTGTGAGGATTGTTAATTGGTTTGGTTTCCCTTGACTCTAAGTGACACACTAGTGTTGACTTAGGACTTAGGGATTGGAACCAATTATGCCCTTTTGACTAATTCTCAAGTAGGATTGACTAATTGGGATTAATTCCATACACTTGCCATGTTTGTGGTCCACAACTAGGATAGGAATCCTTAATTCCCCAATTCTCACCAAGAGCTCCTTTTAGTATTTAATTTCTATTTTCATTGCTTTTAATTGCTTTCCTCTAATTCCTTGCATGCTTGTTTGATTTCTTGCTATTTACATTTCTTGCTTCTCTTGCTTTTCGAATTCCCCATGCTCCCTCATAGCAGTTAATGGTACATTTCATTGCATCTCCTAGGAAAGACGACCCGAGGTTTAATTACTCTCGATTACTTTAATTTTAATTAACATTTGATTGTGAGGATTCATTGTTGGTTTGGACTATGCTACTAACGAATTGATGCTTGTTTTTGATTGATTCCAAACTAAACAATAAATTCTCATCTATCATATTTGGTGCCGTTACCAAGGAGTTGCAATGGTGTTATTTTTGGCTATTGTGCATATGTGAATATTGTAAATAGCTTACTTTTTGGTTGATTGTACATATGTTGCTTGCTTGTTTTTGGCCTTTGTAAATATGTTAGTATGTGAATATCTTGCTTTTTATTTGCTATCATAAATATGCCTTTCATGTTTGCTTTTTGTTTTTCTTGTTGGGAGCTAATAGCTTGTTGGACACTCCATCCAAACTTGGTGCAATCAATTGGGAATTGTTGAGATTCTAGCATCGTTGGAAGCTCCATGATGAATATATGCACAAGATTAAAGCTCTCCATAAGTCTAACTTAAAGACAATAAATGAAAGTACTAGGTGGGAGATACCCCACCATGGTAACACCTTCCTAACTCTCTCTCTTTGTACATAGTTTCAATTTATTGCATTTTGTCTCTTGTAAATAGCTTAGGTTTAGTTTAAATTCAAGCTTAATTTGATTATTTTCGCTTTGATTATGTGTTTTTGATGAATAATATGTTTTGGGGTTGAAAATTCTATTTTGGATGTCAAGTTTGGTGCCTTAGAGCACTAAAATATTTTGGGAAAAATAGAGCATGTGCGTGCGCATACACCTGTGCGTACGTACAAAACCCCAATTTTCGTGTCATGTGCGCGCACAGACCATCTTGCACCCCTTCTGGTGGGAGCATTCGCACGTCTTGTGCGTCTGCATCCCCATCTTTATGCGTTGTGTACGCACGCACGGACCTCTGTGCGTACGCACACACGTCGAGATAGCTGGCAATTTTGACGCTTCAATTAAAAAAAAAACTACCTGTGCGTGCGCATAGCTCTATGCGCATGCACAACCTTTGGAACCCCCTCTACTCGCAGCACACGCACCCCTTGTGCATGGGAACACCCCCCTCTTTCCCCCCTCTGTGCGTCCGCGCATGCCTCTGTGCGTTCGTACAGACCCTTATGCCCCTTCTGTTTGCAGCGCATGCACAATCCCATTTTCTCTAGTGTGCGTACGCACGCCCCTGTTTTCTCATCTTTACACTTCTTTTCTCCTCTTCTCTCTACTTCTTTTCTTCTTCTCTCTTCCACCCCTCTCTTCTCTTACTTTTGCCCTCTTTTCCACTTGCTCTACTTTGTTTTATTTGCGTTTCATTTCTATTTTAGTAATTATATTAGTTTTTGCTTAGTATTTTGTTAATTGAATAAGTTGCAAGTGTTTGCTTGTTGATTGTTGGGTTGCTTCTCGCTTGAATTTCGGAATTAATTGTTGATGAATTTGTGCACTAAGCCTTAAGTCCTTGTGTGATTGCCTAATTGAATTGTGAGTTTGATGCATATGTTGTTGCGACCATATGTGTTAGGCTATATCCTTGTTTGGCATGCTAATTAAGAATTGTGAACTTTTAAATTACTGAATTGAGTTGAACTATTTATTCATCATGGTTTTAAGTGAATATAATCACATAACAAGGTATTTATTCCTTGTTAATGCCTTGCATTTTTTTAGTTGACTTGACTTGATTCTTATAAAGACTTGTCACCTTATGTTACAAGCACCTTATACATGTAAATATTTCCTTATTCCTAAGGATGAATAAATAGTCTATTTTTATCATTGAATTGGCTATTGTTAATTGTGCCATTTTCTATTAATTTTGCGCTTTCACTTGCACAATTTTAATATCCAATATCTCATATATTTAATTCACTTTAGTTGTGGTTACTGGTGCACAAAATTGTGATCATCAACAATGACGCCAAAGACTTGGAGCTCTCAAACGTGAATCACACTTTGTCACAACTTCGCACAACTAACCAGCAAGTGCACTGGGTCGTCTAAGTAATACCTTACGTGAGTAAGGGTCGATCCCACAGAGATTGTCGGTATGAAGCAAGCTATGGTCATCTTGTAAATCTCAGTCAAGCGGATTCTAATGGTTATAATGGTTTTCAAATATAAAGATAAATAAAACATAAAATAGAGATAGAGATACTTATGTAATTCATTGGTGAGAATTTCAGATAAGTGCATGAAGATACTGTGTTCCTTCTGAGTCTCTGCTTTCCTACTGCTTTCATCCAATCATTCTTACTCCTTTCCATGGCAAGCTATATGTTGGGTGTCATCATTGTCAATGGCTACTTCCCATCCTCTCAGTAAAAATGGTCTAAATGCGCTGTCACAGCACGGCTAATCATCTGTCGGTTCTCAATCATTTTGGAATAGAATCCAGTGATTCTTTTATGTCTGTCACTACGCCCAACACTCACGATTTTGAAGCTCGTCACAGTCATCCTATCTCAGATCCTACTCGGAATACCACAGACAAGGTTTAGACTTTCCGGATCTTAGGAATGGTCGCCAATAATTCTATCTTATACCACGAAGACTATGATCTTTCGGAATGGAGGCTGAGAGATATGCGCTTGATCTAAGGTAGAACGGAAGTGGTTGTCAGGCACGCGTTCATAGGTGAGAATGATTATGAGTGTCATGGATCATCACATTCATCATGTTGAAGTGCAGCGAATATCTTAGAAGAAGAATAAGCATGAATTGAATAAAAGAACAATAGTATTTTGCATTAATACTCGAGGAACAGCAGAGCTCCACACCTTAATCTATGGTGTGTAGAAACTCCACTGTTGAAAATACATAAGTAATAAAGGTCCAGACAAGGCCGTGAGGCCAGCCCCCAATGTCTAAGATCGCATAAAACTGATCAAAGATGAAGATACAATAGTAAAAAATCCTATTTATACTAGACTAGCTACTAGAGTTTACAGAAATAAGTCTAAGTGCAGAAATCCACTTCCGGGGCCCACTTTGGTGCGTGCTTGGGCTGAGCTTGAGCTTTACACGTGCAGAGGCTTCTCTTGGGGTTAAACACCAAGTTGAAACGTGTTTTTGGCGTTTAACTCTGGTTTGTGACGTCTTTCTGGCGTTTTACTCCAGAATGCAGCATGGAACAAGCGTTGAATGCCAGTTTGCATCGTCTTAACTTGAATAAAGTATAAACTATTATATATTTCTGGAAAGCCGTGGATGTCTACTTTCGAACACAATTGAGAGCGCATCATTTGGAGTTATGTAGCTCCAGAAAATTTTTTTCGAGTGCAGGGAGGTCAGAATCTAACAACATCAACAATCCTTTTTCAGCCTGAATAAGATTTTTGCTCAGGTACCTCAATTTCAGCCAGAAAATACCTGAAATCACAGAAAAACATACAAACTCATAGTAAAGTCCAGAAATGTGAATTTTGCATAAAAACTAATAAAAACATCCCTAAAAGTAGCTAGATCCTACTAAAAACTATTTAAAAACAATGCAAAAAAGCGTATAAATTATCCGCTCATCACAACACCAAACTTAAATTGTTGCTTGTCCCCAAGCAACTGAAAATCCAATAGGATAAAAAGCAGAGAATATACTATAAATCTCAAAATATCAATGAATATTAGTTCTAATTAGATGAGTGGGACTTGTAGCTTTTTGCTTCTGAACAGTTTTGGCATCTCACTTTATCCTTAGAAGTTTAGAATGATTGGCATCCATAGGAACTCAGAATTCAGATAGTGTTATTGATTCTCCTAGTTAAGTATGTTGATTCTTGAACACAACTACTTTTATGAGTCTTGGCTATGGCCCTAAGCACTTTGTTTTCCAGTATTACCACCGGATATATAAATGCCACAGACACATGATTGGGTGAACCTTTTCAGATTGTGACTCAGCTTTGCTAAAGTCCCCAGTTAGAGGTGTCTAGAGCTCTTAAGCACACTCTTTTTGCTTTGGATCACGACTTTAACCACTCAGTCTCAAGCTTTTCACTTGGACCTTCATGCCACAAGCACATGGTTAGGGACAGCTTGATTTAGCCGCTTAGGCCTGGATTTTATTTCCTTGGGCCCTCCTATCCATTGATGCTCAAAGCCTTGGATCCTTTTTACCCTTGCCTTTTAGTTTTAAGGGCTATTGGCTTTTTCTGCTTGCTTTTTCTTTTTCTTTTACATTTTTTTCGCCATTTTTTTTGCAAGATTTTGTTATTCACTGCTTTTTCTTGCTTCAAGAATCAATTTTATGATTTTTCAAATTATCAATAACATTTCTCTTGTTCATCATTCTTTCAAGAGCCAACAATTTTAACATTCATAAACAACAAGATAAAAAATATGCACTGTTCAAGCATTCATTCAGAAAACAAAAGGTATTGTCACCACATCAATATAATTAAACTAATTTCAAGGATGAATTCAAAACTCATGTACTTCTTGTTCTTTTGTATTAAAAACATTTTTCATTTAAGAAAGGTGAAGAATTTATGGAATTATTCATAGCCTTAAAACATAGACACTAGACACTAATGATCATGTAATAAAGACACAAACATAGACAAACATGAAGCTCAAAAATAAAAAAACAGAGAGATAAGAACAAGGAAGTTAAGGAATGAGTCCACCTTAGTGAGGGTGGCGCCTTCTTCTTGAAGGACCAATGGCGTCTTTGAGCTCCTCTATGTCTCTTCCTTGCCTTTGTTGCTCCTCCCTCATAGCTCTTTGATTTTCTCTAATCTCATTGAGAATGATGGAGTGCTCTTAGTGTTCCACCCTTAATTGGTTCATGTTATGACTCAATCCTTCTAGAGAAGTGTTGAGTTGTTCCCAATAGTTGTTTGGAGGAAAATGCATCCCTTGAGGCATCTCAGGGATTTCTTGATGATGAGCTTCCTCATGCGTCTCTTGAGATCCATGAATGGGCTCTCTTGTTTGCTCCATCCTCTTCATAGTGATGGGCTTGTCCTCTTCAATGAGGATGTCTCATTCTATGACAACTCCAGCTAAGTTACATAGATGGCAAATGAGATGAGGAAAAGCTAGCCTTGCCAAGGTGGAGGGCTTTTCGGCTACTTTGTAGAGTTCTAGAGAGATGACTTCATAAACTTCTACTTCCTCTCCAATCATGATGCTATGGATCATGATGGCCCGATCCACAGTTACTTCAGATCGGTTGCTAGTGGGGATGAGTGTCACGGATCATCACATTCATCAAGTTGAAGTGCAACGAATATCTTAGAATAGGAATAAAAGAGAATTGAATAGAAAATAATAGTAATTGTATTGAAACTTGAGGTATAGCAGATCTTCACACCCTTAATTTATGGTGTGTAGAAACTCCACCGTTGAAAATACATAAGTGAAAGGTTCAGGCATGGCCGAATGGCCAGCCCCCCAAAACGTGATCAATGGCCTCCTAAGATGAAGAATAAAACAAAACTGAGACCAAAAGATGTCTAATACAATAGTAAATTATCCTATTTATACTAGACTAGCTACTAGGGTTTACATGAGTAAGTATTTGATGCATAAATCCACTTCCGGGGCCCACTTGGTGTATGTTTGGGCTGATCTTGTTCTATCCACGAGCTGAGGCTCCTTTTGGAGTTGAACGCCAAGTTGTAACGTGTTTTTGGCGTTCAACTCCGGGTCGTGACGTGTTTCTGGTGTTTTACTCCAGACAGCAGCATGGAACTGGCGTTGAGCGCCAGTTTACGTCATCAATTCCCGAATAAAGTATGGACTATTATATATTGCTGGAAAGCTCTGGATGTCTACTTTCCAACGCCGTTGAGAGCGCACCTTTAGAAGTTCTGTAGCTCCAGAAAAGCCATTTTGAGTGCAGGGAGGTCAGATTCCAACAGCATCAGCAGTCCTTTGTCAGCCTCCTATCAGAGTTTTGCTCAAGTACCTCAATTTCAGCCAGAAATTACCTGAAATCACAGAAAAACACACAAACTCATAGTAAAGTCCAGAAATGTGAATTTAACATAAAAACTAATGAAAACATCCCTAAAAGTAGCTTGAACTTACTAAAAACTACCTAAAAATAATGCCAAAAAGCGTATAAATTATCCGCTCATCACAACACCAAACTTAAATTGTTGCTTGTCCCCAAGCAACTGAAAATCAAATAGGATAAAAAGAAGGGAATATACTATAAATTCCAAAATATCAATGAATATTAATTCTAATTAGATGAGCGGGACCTGTAGCTTTTTGCTTCTGAACAGTTTTGGCATCTCACTTTTTCCTTTGAAGTTCAGAATGATTGGCTTCTCTAGGAACTTAGAATTTCGGATAGTGTTATTGACTTTCCTAGTTAAGTATGTTGATTCTTGAACACAGCTACTTATGAGTCTTGGCTGTGGCCCTAAGCATTTTGTTTTCCAGTATTACCACCGGATACATAAATGCCACAGACACATAACTGGGTGAACCTTTTCAGATTGTTGACGATTGGATTTTTGACGGTTTAGAATTTCACAAATAAAATCTCGTTGTAAAGTATAGTTTCTAAACCAAACAATAATCCTTTCATACAAAAAGTTGTTTGTCACTAGTACAAACCCCTAAAATTTATAAACCGAAGTATTCAAATCTCGGGTCGTTCTCCCTAGGAATTGTAATGAAGTGTCTTGTTATTGGTTGTGAGTTATTTTTGGGGTTTTGATAAGAGACATGAAAGATAAATGGCAAGAAAGTAAACTAATGGCTAAAAAGGTCTTGACAAGGGTTGGTGGTCAATGATCTCTATCCTAATCACTAACCACAATATGAGAATTGGCAAGGATTAATCTCATTAAATCATCCTCTAACTAGTAGTAAAGGAAAGTCAAATGAGCTATATCAATCCTAGTCCATAAGTCCTAACTCTCCACTAATTCAATTAGTGAGAACTAGAGTAAATGGCTCCCAATCATCAATTACTTGGACATTAGTAACTCAAGAGTTCCTAAGTTACCTTTCCAAGCCAAGAGTATAAAATTCTACTCTAAGATCCAACCAAGCATTTCATCAAACACTTGGAAGGCACAAAAGAGAAGCATAGTAAAATTGCAAGGAAAGTAAATCTACACTACTCAATTGCAAGGAATTAAACAACAACAAATCAAATGAACACAATTATTATGAATTACCTTTTATTGAATTGAAAGAAAATGGAAGGAACAATAGTAGATCTACACCAAAACATAAGAACAACATAAAGGAAATTACAACAAAAGAATAGAGGAAGATGAATGCAACAACAAAGAATTGAAAGGTAGAAGTAGAAGAAAGCAAAGATTAAAACCTAGATCTAAGAACTAATCCTAATCCTAATCCTAGAGAGAAGTGAGAGCTTCTCTCTCTAGAAACTACTTCTAAACTACTTCTAAACTCATCCTAAACTAATGGTAACTAACATGTAAAGTATGAAAAGTATGAAGTATGTTGATTCCTCTTCAATCCTTGGCTTAAATAGCATCAGAAATGAGTTGGATTGGGCCTACAAGGCTTCTAAAATCGCTGGCAACATGTTGCTTTAAGTGAACTAGGTGGCAGCAACGGCGCGTGCGTGTACTATGCGCGTGCGCGCCACCATACTTGTAGCAACTATGGCAAATCTTATATCGTTTCGAAGCCCCGGCTGTTAGCTTTCTAACCCAACTGGAACCGCATCATTTGGACCTCTGTAGCTCAAGTTATGGTCGTTTAAATGCGAAGAGGTCGGCTTGACAGCTTTCCGGTTCTTTCATTTCTTCATGAGTTCTCCAACTTTTCATGCTTCTTTCTTCATTCCCTTGATCCAATCTTTGCCTTCTAAATCTGAAATCACTTAGCAAACATATCAAGGCATCTAATGGAATCAAGGAGAATTAAATTTAGCTATTTTAAGTCCTAAAAAGCATGTTTTCACTCTTAAGCACAATTAAAGGAGAATATACAAAACCATGCTATTTCATTGAGTAAATGTGGGTAAAAGGTGATAAAATCCCCTAAATTTAATACAAGATAAACCGTCAAAATGGGGTTTGTCAACCTCCCCACACTTAAACCAAGCATGTCCTCATGCTTAAACCAAGAATGAAGTAAAGGGTATGGCATTTATTCAATGGAACTAACTAAATGCAATCTACTTACATGCAACTATCTAAATGAATGCAATTGCTTGGTCAAAGTAAATCAGTTCTCAAGAAGCATATATGCACAAGGGCTAAGGACTAGCAAGTCTAATCCACAATTGAATTGAGTTATTAAATATTTTTACAAACTTGCATGAAAAGATGATCATAGGTGGAAACATGTAATTGAGCATCAAACCCTCACCGGATGTATTTGCACTCTATTCGCTCAAGTGTTTAGGGTTGATTCACTTAATTCTCTCCTAATCATGCTTTCTAAGATTTGTTTTTCTTCTAACAATCGACATATATTTCATGCATGCATACAAGTATCATGAGGTCTTTTCTTTAGGTTGTAATGGGGCTAGGGTCAAGGTAGGATGCATATTTGGTTAAGTGAGTTTGAAATTTGAATCTTTGATAAGCTTAAACTTCCCACCTAACCTATGACATCCTATACAATTAAATTCCAACCTAACTACCCATTTTTCACTCTTTCACATACTCATGTATTCCTTTTTAATTTCACAACACCTATGCATTGATTTTATTGGACTATACTTTGATTTGGGGCATTTTGTCCCCTTTTTATTCCTTTCTTTTTTTCTTCTTTTTCTTTCTTTTTCTATATTTTTTTTCTTTTCCATATTATTTTTTTTCTTTTTCTTTTGTTTTTCTCATTTTTTTTATATACAAGAATCTCGATGCATAAGGTTTTACATTTGATCAATACATGAGTATGTACCCAATTCCCAATATTTTCAATAACAATACAAAATTACCCTTTTATTCACCCAATGTCCCAAGGTTCCCACACTTGAATGATACTTACACACTCTAGCCTAAGCTAATCAAAGATCCAAATAAGGACATTTATTGTTTTTCGCTTTAAGGCTTGTAATGTGCTAAAATAAGAACAAGTGGGTTAAGCGTAGGCTCAAATTGGCTAACAAAGGAATATAAAAGGGTTGGCTATTTGGATAAGTGAGCTAATGAAATGATGGCCTCAATCATATAAATGTGTGTATACACAAAATAATGGGCATAAAGAATCAAACAAATAAAAGATTACAATCATAGGAAGAGAATAATGCACACAAGAAGGAAAAATAAGTGGTTATAATATGTAACCACACCATTAGGCTCAAAACTCACTTGCTTGTGTTCTTAGCTCAAAAAACATGATCCACAATATATATATATATTTCAAGCAAGTTCTATGAAAAGTTTTCACTCAAATCAATTAAGGTGCCCTATAGATAGAAATCTTGAAAATTTTCATTATTTTGACTAAGCTTATTGTGTATACATATACAAAAATTAAGAGAATGCAAGTAAAAATCCTAAAATCCTAGAATGAAATGCAAAAGTGTTGGGATTAGAAACTTGTCACCCGAAATCGTCGAACGGTCGGGCGACCTCCCCACACTTAAAAGTTTGCACCGTCCTCGGTGCACTCAAAGATGAGCAAGGGGGTACGACGACTCTCCGGATTGCTACGTGTTCTTAGTCTTGCTTCCGTTATTGCTTGTGGTGCATTCATCATGAAAAACAAAAATATAACACCATAAGGTAGGGTAATACAAAAGCAAGGAAGCATAATTGTTGGAATGAGGTAAATCACTAGAATTGAGTGAGTGAATTAGTGTGACATTAATGACAAATAAGTGTGTGAATTCTAAATTGCGCGGTTTAGAACACACATTAGCATAAAAGTTATGTCACAAAAGAAGCATGCACTTTACTCATTCTACTATGCTTGAGATGCTTTAAGTGAACTTGTAAGGTAAAACAAGCATTAAAGAAGCATGAAAGCATTCAAGCCGAACACATATGGATGCATATAATCGTAAAATACAATGCATTAAGGTAAATGCACAACATCATCCATCAAGAGGTTGCCTAATCACAAAATAAGGCTCAAATCACATGGTGGCCAAATCATGTAATTCAAGAAGAGTTATAAGCTCGAAGGCAATTCTCATCACTTGGTATTTTTTCAAAAGATAAGCATGAAAAACTCAAGACCAAGTAGCAAAATATAACCTCAATCATAGGATCCAACAAAGATTATCTAAAAACATTAATGCTAAATTAGCATTTAGGCAATAAGGGGGAAGCAATGCATAGTAAACAAAGTCAATAATCCAACACTTATGATGAAAAGAGAGAAAATAAAATGAAAACTAAACTAAAACTAACTAACAAACTAACCGACTAACTAATTAACTAACTAAAATAAATGGTTATCCATGGTGTTTGGAAGTGTTGGATGAGGGGTAGGAGGAGGGAAAAAGAAAGGAGGAGGAAAGAAATAGAAAGAGGAGAAGAAAAGAAATGTGGTGAAGGAAGGAAATCCACGCGTACGCGCGCATGCCGCGCGCGCGCGGATGGTTTATTTCGAGAGTGGCGCGTACGCGTCATGTGCGCATGCGCGCAAGTGGGGTTGTGCCAAAGGCACAACGTTGGCGTGGCGTAGGCATAACTCTCTGGAAAATGTATGGAATGTGGAACTTCTCAATCCACGCGTACGCATGCATGGCGTGCGTGCGTGGATGGTCCAAAATGCATGATGTGCGCGTACGCGTGAAGTGCGCGTACGCGTGGATGGTGCTCTGTTTTTCAAAAATTTTTTTTGCTATGTTTTTGCACCAATCCAAGCATTCTAAACCTCCAAGCATCTACCAAAATACCATAAAACCTTATTTGACATGATAAAATACTAATTAAACTCAACCAACTAATCTAAACATGAAATTAAACTAGTTATACCAAGATGTACAAAAAAGAAAATAAAAGGATTTTACCATGGTGGGTTGTCTCCCACCTAGCACTTTTGTTTATTGTCCTTAAGTTGGACTTATGGGAAGCTCCTCTCAAGGTGGCTTGTGCTTGTATTCATCTTGGAACTTCCACCAATACTTGGACTTCCAATAAGCTTCATTATTCAAGATTAATATCTCCAAGCTTTGATGGAGTTCTTCACAAACCATGGGCTCCCAATGTTGATCCTCATGTGTTCCCGGATCCCATATTTTGTCTTCACACCCATCTCCAAGTTGATTATCATTAATCCATGTGGGTGGTGAGCAAGGTGAATTCTCAATAGAGTGACCAAACATCCTTCTAGACCCAAACAATCTAGTTCTACACCAACTCTTACAATTAAGCTTTGAGTATGCAACCATGATGAACCTAGAATGATATTTCAAACCACTAACCATCTCCTTTCTACTCTTAAAGCCACAAATATGTCTAAGTTGACCATCCGTCTCAAGCAAACCATATTCAAGGGGAATAATAAAGCTTAAGTATAAAGAATTTACCCACTTGAATGAAAAGATAGATGGTGGTGGCTTGGGGAGAGGTATCTCCAATGTGCTAGCGAGCTCTACTCCCTTGTATTCTTCCTTGTCAATTTCCACCTCTTCATAAACTTCTTTGTTTCTAATCCCTTGTTCATCATTTTCATCTAGCTCTTCTCCATCACTCAAATCATAAATTGGAGGACGAGAGAAATCTACCTCCACATCACTTTCAAATTCATTGGGAGAAGGTTCTTCAAATTTAAAGGATTTTCCACCAAGAAAATTGGATGCATGATCTTCATCACCAAGGGAACTCAATTCTTGCTTCATTCCTTCCAAGTCTTCATTCAAAAATTGTTTTGGAGGTTGTGTACTTTCCTCCTCAACATCAAATTCAATCTTCTTGGAGGGGTTTTCTTCAATTCTAAGTTCCCAAGGGGGTTCCGCATCTCCTAAGTCTTCAACCACTTCTTCCTCTTCTTCAATGACCATAGGTTCCTCCAATTGTTCTAACACAAAGTAGCATTCCTCATTCTCCACCGGAGTTTCTAATCTTTCCTTCATGCTATGCTTTTCAATTGATTCTCCACATGTAACCATGGGAGTGCCTTGAGTACTCAAATATTGGGAGACTAAATTGCTTACTACCTTGGTCAAAGTAGCCATAAATTCTAGTGTCTCCCTTTGCATTTCTCCTTGCCCTTGAAGTATAAGGCTAAGGATTTCATCCATTGAAGATTGGAGTGGATAAGAGGGTTCATTGTCTTGGAGAAAGGGTTCATTATAGGAAGGTGGTTCTTCTTGGTAAGGTGGTGGTGTATATTGAGGTGGTTTTTGGGAGTAGTAATCTTGGAATTGTGGTTCCATGTATGGCTCATATGGTTCAAAAGGTGGTTGGTGTAGTGGATATGAATCATGGTCATATGGAGGTGTTTGGTAAAAATAGGCTTGAGAGTGTGGTTGAGGTTCATGTTGAGGATATGACTCATAGGCATATGGTGGTGGTTCTTGAAAGTCACAAGGAGATTCACCATAGCCATTGGATTGGTATGCATCATAGAATGGCTCTTCTTCATAGTGCATTGGTGGAGGTTGTTTCCATGAGGATTGATCATAAGCATATGGCTCCTCCCACCTTTGATTATCCCATCCTTGATACATTTCTTCATTGTAATCTCCACTTCCTACAACATAGTTGTAACTACACTCATAGCCAATATGAGAATTCATAGTGGAAAGAGAAAACAAAAATCAAAAGATAATAGAAAACAAGAGAAATAAAATTCTACAACTAGCAAATAAAGCAAAGAGCAAGATATTTACACTATTCACATATATACAATAACCAATAACATAACACCATTGTAATTCCCCGGCAACGGCGCCATTTTGACGATTGGATTTTTGACAGTTTAGAATTTCACAAATAAAATCTCGTTGTAAAGTATAGTTTCTAAACCAAACAATAATCCTTTCATACAAAAAGTTGTTTGTCACTAGTACAAACCCCTAAAATTTATAAACCGAAGTATTCAAACCTCGGGTCGTTCTCCCTAGGAATTGTAATGAAGTGTCTTGTTATTGGTTGTGAGTTATTTTTGGGGTTTTGATAAGAGACATGAAAGATAAATGGCAAGAAAGTAAACTAATGGCTAAAAAGGTCTTGACAAGGGTTGGTGGTCAATGATCTCTATCCTAATCACTAACCACAATATGAGAATTGGCAAGGATTAATCTCATTAAATCATCCTCTAACTAGTAGTAAAGGAAAGTCAAATGAGCTATATCAATCCTAGTCCATAAGTCCTAACTCTCCACTAATTCAATTAGTGAGAACTAGAGTAAATGGCTCCCAATCATCAATTACTTGGACATTAGTAACTCAAGAGTTCCTAAGTTACCTTTCCAAGCCAAGAGTATAAAATTCTACTCTAAGATCCAACCAAGCATTTCATCAAACACTTGGAAGGCACAAAAGAGAAGCATAGTAAAATTGCAAGAAAAGTAAATCTACACTACTCAATTGCAAGGAATTAAACAACAACAAATCAAATGAACACAATTATTATGAATTACCTTTTATTGAATTGAAAGAAAATGGAAGGAACAATAGTAGATCTACACCAAAACATAAGAACAACATAAAGGAAATTACAACAAAAGAATAGAGGAAGATGAATGCAACAACAAAGAATTGAAAGGTAGAAGTAGAAGAAAGCAAAGATTAAAACCTAGATCTAAGAACTAATCCTAATCCTAATCCTAGAGAGAAGTGAGAGCTTCTCTCTCTAGAAACTACTTCTAAACTACTTCTAAACTCATCCTAAACTAATGGTAACTAACATGTAAAGTATGAAAAGTATGAAGTATGTTGATTCCTCTTCAATCCTTGGCTTAAATAGCATCAGAAATGAGTTGGATTGGGCCTACAAGGCTTCTAAAATCGCTGGCCACATGTTGCTTTAAGTGAACTAGGTGGCAGCAACGGCGCGTGCGCGTACTATGCGCGTGCGCGCCACCATACTTGTAGCAATTATGACAAATCTTATATCGTTTCGAAGCCCCGGCTGTTAGCTTTCTAACCCAACTAGAACCGCATCATTTAGACCTCTGTAGCTCAAGTTATGGTCATTTAAATGCGAAGAGGTCGGCTTGACAGCTTTTCGGTTCTTTCATTTCTTCATGAGTTCTCCAACTTTTCATGCTTCTTTCTTCATTCCCTTGATCCAATCTTTGCCTTCTAAATCTGAAATCACTTAGCAAACATATCAAGGCATCTAATGGAATCAAGGAGAATTAAATTTAGCTATTTTAAGTCCTAAAAAGCATGTTTTCACTCTTAAGCACAATTAAAGGAGAATATACAAAACCATGCTATTTCATTGAGTAAATGTGGGTAAAAGGTGATAAAATCCCCTAAATTCAATACAAGATAAACCGTCAAAATGGGGTTTGTCAATTGTGACTCAGCTTTGCTAGAGTCCCCAGTTAGAGGTGTCCAGTGCTCTTAAGCACACTCTTTTGCTTTGGATCACGACTTTAACCACTCAATCTCAAGCTTTTCACTTGGACCTGCATGCCACAAGCACATGGTTAGGGATAGCTTGAATTAGCCGCTTAGGCCTGGATTTTATTTCCTTAGGCCCTCCTATCCATTGATGCTCAAAGCCTTGGATCCTTTTTACCCTTGCCTTTTGGTTTTAAGGGCTATTGGCTTTTTCTGGTTGCTTTTTCTTTTTTTTTCTAATTTAATTTTTTTCGCAAGCCTTTGCTTTTTCACTGCTTTTTCTTGCATCAAGAATCAATTTTATGATTTTTCAGATCATCAATAACATTTCTCTTTGTTCATCATTCTTTCAAGAGCCAACAGTTTTAACATTCATAAACAACAAGATAAAAAATATGCACTGTTCAAGCATTCATTCAGAAAACAAAAAGTATTGTCACCACATCAATATAATTAAACTAAATTCAAGGATAAATTCGAAATTCATGTATTTCTTGTTCTTTTGAATTAAAAGCATTTTTTTAATTAAGAGAGGTGAAGGATTAATGGAATTATTCATAACTTTAAGACATAGTTACTAAACACTAATGATCATGAAGTAGAGACACAAAACATAGATAAACATACAACATAAAAACCGAAAAGCAGAAAGAAATAAGAACAAGGAATGAATCCACCTTAGTGGCGTCTTCTTCTTGAAGGACCAACAATGTCCTTAAGCTCTTCTATGTCCCTTCCTTGCCTTTGTTGCTCCTCCCTCATTGCTCTTTGATCTTCTCTTATTTCATGGAGAATGATGGAGTGCTCATGATGTTCCACCCTTAATTGTTCCACATTGTAGCTCAAATCTTCTAAGGAAGTGTTGAGTTGTTCCCAATAGTTGTTGGGAGGAAAGTGCATCCCTTGAGGCATCTCAGGGATTTCTTGATGATGAGCTTCCTCATGCATATCTTGAGATCCGTGGAGGGTCTCTCTTGCTTGCTCTATCCTCTTCTTGGTGATGGGCTTATCCTCTTCAATGGGGATGTCTCCTTCTATGATAACTCCAGCTGAGTAACATAGATGGCAAATAAGGTGAGGAAAAGCTAGCCTTGCCATGGTGGAGGGCTTTTCGGCTATTTTGTAGATTTCATTGGATATGACTTCATGAACTTCTACTTCCTCTCCAATTATGATGCTATGAATCATGATGGCCCGATCCACAGTAACTTCAGATCGGTTGCTAGTGGGAATAATGGAGCGTTGAATGAACTCCAACCATCCCCTAGCCACAGGCTTGAGGTCCAGTCTTCTTAGTTGAACTAGCTTGCCTTTGGAGTCTTTTTTCCATTGATCTCCTTCCACACATATGTCCATTAGGACTTGGTCCAACCTTTGATTAAAGTTGACCCTTCTAGTGTAGGGGCGTACATCTCCTTGCATCATGGGCAAGTAGAACGCCAACCTCACATTCTCCGGACTAAAATCTAAGTATTTCCCCCGAACCATTGTGAGATAATTCTTTGGACTCGGGTTCATACTTTGATCATGGTTCCTAGTGATCCATGCATTGGCATAGAACTCTTGAACCATTAAGATTCTGACTTGTTGCATGGGGTTGGTTAGGACTTCCCAACCTCTTCTTCGGATCTCATGTCGGATCTCCGGATACTCATTTTTCTTGAGCTTGAAAGGGACCTCAGGGATCACCTTCTTCTTTGCCACAACATCATAGAAGTGGTCTTGATGGCTTTTGGAGATGAATCTTTCCATCTCCCATGACTCGGAGGTGGAAGCTTTTGTCTTCCCTTTTCCTTTTCTAGAGGATTCTCCGGCCTTAGGTGCCATTGATGGTAATGGAAAAATAAAAAGCTTATGCTTTTACCACACCAAACTTAAAATATTGCTCGCCCTCGAGCAAGAGAAGAAAGAAGAGAAGAAGAAGAAGAAAATATGGAGGAGAGTGAGAGATGGTGTTTCGGCCATGGTGTAGAAGAGGGGGTTTGTGATGTGTGAAAATGAAGTAGAATGGAAGGGTATATATAGGGAGGGGAGAGGGTGTAGTTTCGGTCAATTAGGGTGGGTTTGGGTGGGAAAGTGTTTTTGAATTTTGAAGGTAGGTGGGGTTTTTAGGGAAGAGTGGATGGATGTGAGTGGTGAAGGGGGTAATTGGGAAGAGAGATTGAAGTTGTTGGGAAGTGTGATATGGGGAAGAGTGTTATAGGATTAGAAGGTAAGGTGGGAATATGTTAGGTGGGGATCCTGTGGGGTCCACAGATCCTGAGATGATCCTGTGGGGTCCACAGATCCTGAGGTGTCAAGGATTTACATCCCTGCACCAATTAGGCATGTAAAATGCCTTTGCACACCATTCTGGCGTTTAAACGCCGAGATGATGCACACTCTGGGCGTTCAACGCCCATGTGTAGCATGTTTCTGGCGTTGAACGCCAGTTCCATGCTTGTTACTGGCGTTCAGCGCCAGCTTTCCTCAAGGCACATTCCTGGCGTTCAAACGCCAGGATGTTGCTTGTTTCTGGTGTTCAGCGCCAGCTTCATGCTCTGTTCTGGCATTGAACGCCAGCCAGATGCTTCTTACTGGCGTTGAACGCCAGGATGTGCTCCCTCCAGGGTGTGATTTTTCTTCTGCTATTTTTTATTCTGTTTTTAATTTTTATATTTTTTTTCGTGACTCTACATGATCATGTACCTAATAAAACACAAAATAACAATAAAATAAAATTAAAATTAGATAAATAAAAATTGGGTTGCCTCCTAATAAGCGCTTCTTTAATGTCAATAGCTTAACAGTGGGCTCCCATGGAGCTACAAAGGTGATCAGGTCAATGTTGTATAGTCCCAACACCAAACTTAGAGTTTGGATATGGGGTCTTAACACCAAACTTAGAGTTTGGTTGTGGCCTCCCAACACCAAACTTAGAGTTTGACTGTGGGGGCTCTTTTTGACTCTGAACTGAGAGAAGCTCTTTGTGCTCACTCTCTTTTGTCACAGAGGGATGGCCATGTGCCTTAAACACAAGGTAGTCCCCATTCAATTAAAGGACTAATTCACCTCTGTTGACATCTATCACAGCTCCTGCTGTAGCTAGGAAAGGTCTTCCAAGGATGATGCACTCATCCTCGTCCTTCCTAGTGTCTAAGATTATGAAATCAGTAGGGATGTAAAGGCCTTCAACCTTTACTAACACGTCCTCTACTACTCCATAAGCTTGTCTTAATGACTTGTCTGCCAATTGTAATGAGAACAAGGCAAGTTGTACCTCAATGATCCCCAGCTTCTCCATTACAGAGAGTGGCATAAGATTTATCCCTGACCCTAGATCACATGGAGCTTTTTCAAAGGTCATGGTGCCTATGGTACAAGGTATTAAGAACTTGCCAGGATCTTGTCTCTTTTGAGGTAAAATTTGCTGAATCCAGGTATCTAGTTCACTAATGAGCAAGGGAGGTTCACTTTCCCAAGTCTCATTACCAAACAACTTGGCATTCAGCTTCATGATAGCTCCTAAATATTGAGCAACTTACTCTCTAGTCACATCTTCATCCTCATCAGAGGAAGAATAGTCTTCAGAGCTCATGAATGGCAGAAGGAGATTTAATAGAATCTCTATGGTCTCTATATGAGCCTCAGATTCCTTTGGATCCTTAATAGGAAACTTCCTTTTGCTTGAGAGACGTCCCAGGAGGTCCTCCTCACTAGGATTTTCGTCCTTCTCCTCCCTTGTGCATTCAGCCATATTGATCACATCAATAGCCTTGCACTCTCCTTTTGGATTCTCTTCTGTATTGCTTGGGAGAATACTGGGAGGAGTTTCAATGACTTTCTTACTCAGCTGACCCACTTGTGCCTCCAGATTTCTGATGGAGGATCTTGTTTCACTCATGAAACTGAAAGTGGCTTTTGACAGATCAGAGACTAGATTGGCTAAATTAGAAGTGTTTTGTTCAGAATTCTCTGTCTGTTGCTGAGAAGATGATGGAAAAGGCTTGCTATTGCTCAGCCTATTGCGTCCACCATTGTTAAAGCCTTGTTGAGGCTTTTGTTGATCCTTCCATGAGAAATTTGGGTGATTTCTCCATGATGAGTTATAGGTGTTTCTATAAGGTTCACCCATGTAATTAACCTCTGCCATTGCAGGGTTCTCAGGATCATAAGCTTCTTCAGAAGCTGTCTCTTTAGTACTGTTGGATGCATTTTGCCATCCATTCAGACTTTGAGAGATCATGTTGACTTGCTGAGTCAACACTTTGTTCTGAGCCAATATGGCATTTAGAGCATCAATTTCAAGAACTCCCTTCCTCTGAGGCGTCCCATTATTCACGGAATTCCTCTCAGAAGTGTACATGAATTGGTTATTTGCAACCATGTCAATGAGTTCTTGAGCCTCTGCAAGCGTTTTCTTTAGGTGAATGGATCCACCTGCAGAATGGTCCAATGACATTTTCGAAAATTCAGATAGACCATAATAGAATATATCTAATATGGTCCATTTTGAAAACATGTCAGATGGACACCTTTTGGTCAGCTGCTTGTATCTTTCCCAAGCTTCATCGAGGGATTCACCATCTTTTTGCTTGAAGGTCTGAACATCCACTCTAGTCTTGCTCAGCTTTTGAGGAGGAAAGAATTTATCTAAGAAGGCCGTGACCAGCTTCTCCCAAGAGTCCAGGCTATTTTTAGGTTGTGAGTCCAACCAGGTTCTAGCTCTGTCTCTTACAGCAAAAGGGAAAAGCATGAGCCTGTAGACTTCAGGATCTACTCCATTCGTCTTAACAGTCTCACAGATCTGCAAGAACTCAGTTAAAAACTGATAAGGATCTTCAGATGGAAGTCCATAAAACTTGCAGTTTTGTTGCATTAAGGCAACTAGCTGAGGTTTCAGCTCAAAATTATTTGCTCCAATGGCAGGAATGGAGATGCTTCTTCCATCAAATTTGGACGTGGGTTTGGTAAAGTCACCAAGCATCCTCCTTGCATTATCATTATTGGGTTCGGCTGCCATCTCCTTCTCTTGTTCGAAAATTTCTGAAAGGTTACCTTTAGATTGTTGTAATTTAGCTTCTCTTAGTTTCCTCTTCAGAGTCCTTTCAGGTTCAGGATCAGCTTCAACAAGAGTGCTTTTGTCCTTGTTCCTGCTCATATGAGAGAGAAGAAAACAAGAAAAGAAGAGGAATCCTCTATGTCACAGTATAGAGATTCCTTTATGTTAGTAGAAGAAGAAAGGGGAGGAGAGTGAAGAAGAATGGGTTCGGATATTTAGATGAAGAGAGGTGAAGAGAAGTGTTAGTAAATAATTAATTAAATAGAATAAGAAAAGAGAGGGAGAATTCAAAAATAATTTTAAAAAGGTGTTAGTAATTTTCGAAAATTAAAGATAAGATAGAATTAAAATTGAAATTTAAAACAATTAAAAAGAATTTTTGAAAAAGGGATGAGATATTTTCGAAAATTAAAGAGGAAAAAGTAGTTAGGTGGTTTTGAAAAAGATAAGAAACAAACAAAAAGTCAAATAGTTAGTTGAAAAAGATATTAAAGTCAAATTTGAAAAGATAAGAAGATAAGAAGTTAGATAAGATATTTTTAAATCAAATTTTTGAAAAAGATAAAATTTTGAAAAAGATATGATAAAAGATAAGATAAAAAGATATGATAAAATATGTTTGAAAAAGATTTAATTTTTAAAATTAAAATTGATTGCTTAACTAACAAGAAACTAAAAGATAGGATTCTAGAATTTTAAAGTTTGAACCTTTCTTAAAAAGAAAGTAACAAACTTCAAATTTTTGAATCAATCACATTAATTGTTAGCATAATTTTCAAAAATTAGATATAAAGATAAGAAAAAAATTTTGAAAATATTTTGAAAAAGATTTTTGAAATTTTCGAAAAAGAGGAAAAATTGGAAAAGATATGATTTTTGAAAAAGATTTTGAAAAGATAAGATTTTTAAATATTGAAAATTTGACTTGACTTGTAAGAAACAACTAATTTTGAAAATTTTTGACTAAGTCAATTCAAATTTTCGAAAATTATGAGAAAAATAAGGAAAATATATTTTTTTGATTTTTTGAATATTTTAATTATGAGAGAGAGAAACACAATTATGACCCAAAACATAAAAATTTTGGATCAAAACACATGATGCATGCAAGAACACTATGAATGTCAAGATGGACACCAAGAACACTTTGAAGATTATGATGAACATCAAGAACATATTTTTGAAAAAATTTTGATGCAAAGAAAATATGCAAGACACCAAACTTAGAAATCTTTAATGCATGGACTCTAACAAACGAAAAATGCATATGAAAAACAACAAACAACACAAAACAAGAAATCATCAAGATCAAACAAGAAGACTTGTCAAGAACAACTTGAAGATCATGAAGGACACTATGCATGAAATTTTCAAAAAATGCAAGAACAATTTTTTTAAAGCATGCAATTGACACCAAACTTAAAATTAACTCAAGACTCAAACAAGAAACACAAAATATTTTTGGTTTTTATGATTTTCTAATTTTTTGTATTTTTATTATTATTTTCGAAAATATTTTTGGAAAAAACGAAAAAGAAAAGAAAAATTTTGAAAAAGATTTTTGAAAAATTTTTTTGAAAAGAAAATTACCTAATCTGAGCAACAAGATGAACCGTCAGTTGTCCAAACTCAAACAATCCCCGGCAACAGCGCCAAAAACTTGGTGGACGAAATTGTGATCCTCAAAGTTGGTCTCTTTGTACTTGTATGAAATTTAAATATTGGCTCTAAAAATACCCCAAAGAGATCATGGTATGATGAATTGGGATCTTAATAATCCCTGGTGATGGCACGTGTGATCACAACTCCGTTCAACTAACCAGCAAGTGCACTGGGTCGTCCAAGTAATACCTTACATGAGTAAGGGTCGATCCCACGGAGATTGTTGGTATGAAGCAAGCTATGGTCACCTTGTAAATCACAGTTAGGCGGATTAAATTGGTTTATGATAAGTTTGCAAATTAATAATAAACAGAAAATAAAATAGGATAGAAATACTTATGTAAATCAAAAGTGGGAATTTCAGATAGGCGTATGGAGATGCTGTGCTCCTCTTGGATCTCTACTTTCTTGTTACATTCATCCAATCCTTCTTACTCCTTTCCATGGCAAGCTGTATGTAGGGCATCACCGTTGTCAATGGCTACATCCCATCCTCTCAGTGAAAATGGTCCTATGCTCTGTCACAGCACGGCTAATCATCTGTCGATTCTCAATCAGGTTGGAATAGAATCCCTTGATTCTTTTGCGTCTGTCACTAACGCCCAGCCTTCAGGAGTTTGAAGCTCGTCGCAGTCATTCAATCCCAGAATCCTACTCGGAATACCATAGACAAGGTTAGACTTTCCGGATTCCCAGAATCCTACTCGGAATACCACAGACAAGGTTAGACTTTCCGGATTCCCATGAATGCCGCCATCTATCTAGCTTATACCACGAAGATTCTGTTGGGGAATCTAAGAGATATGCGCCCGGCCTAAGGTAGAACGGAAGTGGTTGTCAGTCACGCGCGTTCATAGGTGAGAATGATGATGAGTGTCACGGATCATCACATTCATCAAGTTGAAGTGCAATGAATATATTAGAATAGGAATAAAAGAGAATTGAATAGAAAATAATAGTAATTGTATTGAAACTTGAGGTACAGCAGAGCTTCACACCCTTAATCTATGATGTGTAGAAACTCCACCGTTGAAAATACATAAGTGAAAGGTTCAGGCATGGCCGAATGGCCAGCCCCCCAAAACGTGATCAATGGCCTCCTAAGATGAAGAATAAAACAAAACTGAGACCAAAAGATGTCTAATACAATAGTAAATTATCCTATTTATACTAGACTAGCTACTAGGGTTTACATGAGTAAGTATTTGATGCATAAATCCACTTCCGGGGCCCACTTGGTGTATGTTTAGGCTGAGCTTGATCTATCCACGAGCTGAGGCTTCTTTTGGAGTTGAACACCAAGTTGTAACGTGTTTTGGGCGTTCAACTCTGGGTCGTGACGTGTTTCTGGCGTTTTAATCCAGACAGCAGCATGGAACTGGCGTTGAGCGCCAGTTTACGTCGTCAATTCCCGAATAAAGTATGGACTATTATATATTGCTGGAAAGCTCTTGATGTCTACTTTCCAACGCCATTGAGAGTGCGCCATTTGGAGTTCTGTAGCTCCAGAAAATCCATTTTGAGTGCAGGGAGGTCAGATTCCAACAGCATCAGCAGTCCTTTGTCAGCCTCCTATCAGAGTTTTGCTCAAGTCCCTCAATTTCAGCCAGAAATTACCTGAAATCATAGAAAAATACACAAACTCATAGTAAAGTCCAGAAATGTGAATTTAACATAAAAACTAATGAAAACATCCCTAAAAGTAGCTTGAAGTTACTAAAAACTACCTAAAAACAATGCCAAAAAGCGTATAAATTATCCGCTCATCAGAGGTTCATCTTTCCAAGTCTCATTACCAAACAACTTGGCATTCAGCTTCATGATGGCTCCTAGATATTGAGCAACTTACTCTTCAGTTACATCTTCATCCTCTTTAGAGGAAGAATAGTTCTCAGAGCTCATGAATGGCAGAAGGAAGTTTAATGGAATCTCTATGGTCTCTATATGAGCCTCAGATTCCTTTAAGTCCTCAATAGGGAACTCCTTTCTGTCTGGAGGACGTCCCACAAGGTCTTCCTCATTGGGATTCACGTCCTCCCCTTCCTCTTTGGATTCGGCCATTTTGATAATATCAATGGCCTTGCACTCTCTTTTTGGATTCTCTTCTGTATTGCTTGGGAGAGCACTAGGAGGAGTTTTAGTGATTTTCTTACTCAGCTGACCCACTTGTGTCTCCAAGTTTCTAATGGAGGACCTTGTTTCATTCATGAAACTTAAAGTGGCCTTAGATAGATTAGAGACTATATTTGCTAAGCTAGAGGGACTCTGCTCAGAATTCTCTGTCTGTTGCTGAGAAGATGGTGGAAAAGGCTTGCTATTGCTAAACCTGTTTCTTCAACCATTATTAAAACCTTGTTGAGGCTTTGTTGATCCTTCCATGAGAAATTTGGATGATTTCTCCATGAGGGATTATAGGTATTTCCATAGGCTTCACCCATGTAATTCACTTCTGCCATTGCTGGGTTCTCAGGATCATAAGCTTCTTCTTTAGAAGATACTTCTTTAGTACTGTTGGATGCATTTTGCAATCCATTCAGACTCTGAGAAATCATGTTGACTTGCTGAGTCAACATTTTGTTCTGAGCCAATATGGCATTCAGAGCATCAATTTCAAGAACTCTCTTCCTCTGAGGTGTCCCATTACTCACAGGATTTCTTTTAGAGGTGTACATGAATTGGTTATTTGCAACCATGTCAATGGGTTCTTGAGCTTCTGCAGGCATTTTCTTTAGGTGAATGGATCCATCTGCAGAATGGTCCAGTGACATCTTAGAGAACTCAGTTAGACCATCATAGAATATATCCAAAATGGTCCACTCTGAAAGCATGTCAGAAGGACATTTTTTTGTCAACTGCTTGTATCTTTCCCAAGCTTCATAGAGAGATTCACCATCTTTTTGCTTGAAGGTCTGAACATCTACTCTAAGCTTGCTCAGCTTTTGAGGAGGAAAGAACATGGCCAAGAAGGCCGTGACCAGCTTATCCCAAGAGTCCAGGCTATCTTTAGGTTGTGAGTCTAACCATGTTCTAGCCCTGTCTCTTACAGCAAAAGGGAAATGCATGAGCCTGTAGACTTCAGGATCTACTCCATTAGTCTTAACAATATCACAGATCTGCAAGAAATCAGTTAAAAACTGATAGGGATCTTCTGATGAAAGTCCATGAAACTTGCAGTTCTGTTACATTAGAGTAACTAGTTGAGGCTTCAGCTCAAAATTGTTTGCTCCAATGGCAGGGATTGAGATGCTTCTTCTATAAAAGTTAGATGTAGGTGTAGTATAATCACCAAGCATCCTCCTTGCATTGTTGTTGGGCTCGGCCATGTCTCTTTCTTTTTCAAGATTTTCTGTAAGGTTTTCTCTGAATTGTTGTGCTTTAGCTTCTCTTAGCTTCTTCTTCAGAGTCCTTTCAGGTTCAGCATCTGCTTCAAAAAGAATGTCCTTGTCCTTGCTCCTGCTCATATGAAAAAGATGAGAACAGAAAAGGAAGAGGAATCCTCTATGTCACAGTATAGAGATTCCTTTATGTGAGTAGAAGAAGAAAAGAATAGAAGAAGGATGTGAAAAATTCGAACACAGAGAAGAAGAGAGGGTTTGAATTTTTAAGATGAAGAAAAGAGTGTTAGTAATTAAATAAATAAATAAAAGAAGATGAAAGGGAGAGAAATTCGAAAATTATTTTTGTAAAATGGTTAGTGATTTTCGAAAATTAAGAGAAGAAATAAAATTAAAATTAAAATTTGAAACAATTAGCTAATTAAAAGAATTTTGAAAAAGGGTGAGGAATTTTCGAAAATTAGAGAGAAAAGTAGTTAGGTGGTTTTGAAAAAGATTAGAAAGAAACAAAAAGTCAATTAGTTAGTTGAAAAAGATTTGAAAATCAATTTTGAAAACATAAGAAGTTAGAAAAGATTTTTGAAATTGATTTTGAAAAAGATATGTTTGAAAAGATATGATTGAGATTTGTTTTGAAAAATATTTGAAAAGGAAATTAAAAAGATTTGATTTTTAAAATTAAAATGGATTACTTGACTAACAAGAAACTAAAAGATATGATTCTAGAATTTAAAGATTGAACCTTTCTTAACAAAAAAGTAACAAACTTCAAATTCTTGAATCAATCACATTAATTGTTAGTAAAGTTTTTGAAAATTATGAAATAAATATTAGAAAAAGATTTTGAAAATCAATTTTAAAAAATTTTTGAAAATAACAAAAAAAATGAAAAATATTTGATTTTTGAAAATGTTTTGAAAAGATAAGATTTTTAAAATTGAAATCTTGACTTGACTAACAAGAAACTACTTATTTTAAAATTTTTTGACTAAGTCAACCCAAAGATTTCGAGATTTATGAGTAAAACAAGGAAAAAATATTTTTTTTGATTTTTTTGAATTTTTAATGATGAGAGAGAAAAACACAAAAATGACTCACAACATGAAAATTATGAATCAAAACAACTAATGCATGCAAGAACACTATGAATGTCAAGATGAACACCAAGAACACTTTGAAGATCAAGATGAACATCAAGACTTATTTTTGAAAAGTTTTCAAGAGAGGAAAAACATGCAAGACACTAAACTTAGAAATTTTTCATGTTTAGACACTATGAATGCAAAAATGCATATGAAAAACAAGAAAAGACATAAAATAAGAAAATATAAAGATCAAACAAGAAGACTTACCAAGAACAACTTAAAGATCATGAAGAACACCATGAATGAGTTTTTCGAAAATATTTTTGAGAAAAAATAAAAAATATGCAAATGACACCAAACTTAAAAATTGACACTAGACTCAAACAAGAAACACAAAATATTTTTGATTTTATGATTTTATTAAATTTTTTTTGGATTTTTCGAAAATTATATTTTGAAAAAAAAACGAAAAAAAGAAGAAAATTTTGAAAGATTTTTGAAAACTTTTTTAAAAGAAAATTACCTAATCTGAGCAATAAGATGAACCGTCAGTTGTCCAAACTCAAACAATCCCCGGCAACGGCGCCATAAACTTGGTGCACGAAATTGTGATCATCAACAATGGCACCAAAGACTTGGAGCTCTCAAACGTGAATCACACTTTGTCACGACTTCGCACAACTAACCAGCAAGTGCACTGGGTCGTCCAAGTAATACCTTACGTGAGTAAGGGTCGATCCCACGGAGATTGTCGGTATGAAGCAAGCTATGGTCATCTTGTAAATCTTAGTCAGGCAGATTCTAATGGTTATAATGGTTTTCAAATATAAAGATAAATAAAACATAAAATAGAGATATAGATACTTATGTAATTCATTGGTGGGAATTTCAGATAAGTGCATGAAGATATTGTGTTCCTTCTGAGTCTCTGCTTTCCTACTACTTTCATCCAATCATTCTTATTCCTTTCCATGGCAAGCTGTATGCAGGGTGTCACCGTTGTCAGTGGCTACTTCCCATCCTCTCAGTGAAAATGGTCCAAATGCTCTGTCACAGCACGGCTAATCATCTGTCAGTTCTCGATCATGTTGGAATAGAATCCAGTGATTCTTTTGCGTCTGTCACTACGCCGAACACTCGCGAGTTTGAAGCTTGTCACAGTCATCCCATCTCAGATCCTACTCGGAATACCACAGATAAGGTTTAGACTTTCCGAATCTTAGGAATGGCAACCAATAATTCTAGCTTATACCACGAAGACTCTGATCTTTCGGAATGGAGGCTAAGAGATATGCGCTTGATCTAAGGTAGAACGGAAGTGGTTGTCAGGCATGCATTCATAGGTGAGAATGATGATGAGTGTCATGGATCATCACATTCATCATGTTGAAGTGCAGCGAATATCTTAGAATTAGAATAAGCATGAACTGAATAGAAGAACAATAGTACTTTGCATTAATACTCGAGGAACAGCAGAGCTCCACACCATAATCTATGGTGTGTAGAAACTCCACCGTTGAAAATACATAAGTGATAAAGGTCCAGGCATGGCCGTGAGACCAGCCCCCAATGTCTAAGATCGCATAAAACTGATCAAAGATGAAGATACAATAGTAAAAAGTCCTATTTATACTAGACTAGCTATTAGGGTTTACAAAAATAAGTCTAAGTGCAGAAATCTACTTCCGGGGCCCACTTTAGTGTGTGCTTGGCCAGAGCTTGAGCTTTACACGTGCAGAGGCTTCTCTTAGGGTTAAAGGCCAAGTTGTAACGTGTTTTTGACGTTTAACTCTGGTTTGTGACGTGTTTCTGGCGTTTTACTCCAGAATGCAGCATGAAACTGGCGTTGAACGCCAGTTTGCGTCCTCTTAACTTTAATAAAATATAAACTATTATATATTGCTGGAAAGCCCTGGATGTCTACTTTCCAACGCAATTGAGAGCTTGCCATTTGGAGTTTTGTTGCTCCAGAAAATCTATTTCGAGTGCAGGGAGGTCAGAATCCAACAACATCAGCAGTCCTTTTTCAGCCTGAATTAGATTTTTGCTCAGGTACCTCAATTTCAGCCAGAAAATACCTGAAATCATTGAAAAACACACAAACTCATAGTAAAGTCCAGAAATGTGAATTTTGCATAAAAACTAATAAAAACATCCCTAAAAGTAGCTAGATCCTAATAAAAACTACCTAAAAACAATGCCAAAAAGTGTATAAATTATCTGCTCATCAGTTACCTAGGGTTATTTGTGCATTCACTCTTGCTTATTCTTTAATTTCAACCTATGCCACTTAATTGAGGAATATATGCTTTTTCTGTTGATTATGTGGTTACCTTTTTAACTGGCCAATGTGTTGTGTTCCAAACCGTGCACACTTAGAATACACACATTGCCTTTTATCATACCACACTACTATGATTTTTTTCCCTCAATTCATGTTTTCTACCGCAACCCGGAACCCGGTGCCCACCAGCTGAAGGTGGAGCCTCTCATCTCTTCACCCCCGGATTGAGTGTATGCACGGAGGACCGTACAACGTTTAAGTGTGGGGAGGATCCACAATTTTTGGGGCGTAACTTTCTCTTTCTCAACACTTTGCATTATTTTCTAGTTTTTAATAGTTATATTTTGTGAATATTTGTTAGTATTTTATCGCATTACATTTTTCTTGGTCTGCTTGTGTATATATCTTAGCTTGTTATAGTTTATTTTTGGTAAATGTTTGCATTTGCATGGTAGAGTAAATAATTTTGGTAAAAACAACAAGAATTTTTCATGAAATCCCTTTTAGGGCATTCCATTGATTGGATTTGAAAACTTGTTTTTGAACTTGCTTGAAGTATCTTTTTATGGAACATAGAAAAGAGCTTGAACAAATACCAAGTGAGATTTGAGCTTTGATTGCGTGGTTGCATATTTTCAATCACAATTTTTGTTCTTGTGTGTTATAAACTCCTTTTATGATTGTGATCTTAGATTTACTTTAGTCTATATGTCCTATGTTTGATGTTTTGAATTGCATTTAGTATGATTGATAAACTAACTAACCCATATGGCCAACCCTTATATCCACCATGGTAAACCACTTTGAGCCTTTAATTCCCCTTTGTTCTAATTTTAAGCACATCATTTACCCTAAGCGAAAGACCATTAATGTCCATGAATTGTATCTTTGATTAGCTTGAGTTGAGTGTGTGTGTTAAGCAAGTATGGGGGGAATTTGTGGGAAACATTGGTGGAAAGTTACTTTGGGTATTCATTGAGAATATTTGGAAAAATGGGTAATCACTCATGCATCTATTATTTAAAACATATGCATCTCTTTTTGTTGATAAAAGAAAAATTTTGTGTACATACTTATTGTTCCGAGAGTTACCTAAAACTGGAGGTCGATCTCGGACGAGATCTTCTGTACTGGTCGGTGCTAACGTGTCCGGCTGGTGGAAGACGGCCGGAGCTGTCGTGTCCGAATTGTTGGACTGACTGCACTGCTGATCCCTTGTCACCGAAGGGTGGGGGGTACCTGCAAGGGACTCCGATGCTTAAGTTAGCAAGGGTATTAGGTATTGAGTAGAATCAGAGTATGAGTTATACTTGGGTGCTCCAGAGTATTTATAATGGTGAGATGTGGCCTTCTGTGGATAAGATAAGTTAGTTATCTTATCTTATCTTTATCTTTTCAAGTGAGGTAATCTTATCTTCAAGGGAACCACCCTTCTCTCTGTAAGCTTGGGCTGCCTTTAGGGTTTGGGTCGTGTTCCTTGAGTTGGGCCCTTCTTTGGGCTTTTCCTGTCGCTTTGGCCGACTTCTTCGTAAAGAAGTCGGTCTGCTTGACCTAAAGAAGTCGGTCGCTTTGCTATTTGAACATCCCGGGTCGGACAACTCGACTCAGGGTATGAACAGTGTCCCTGCTTGAGTTCAGTCTTTTTTGAGGTCGAGTTCTTGACTTCGGTCCTTTTTTGACGAAGCCGAACTCAAGCATTTTGTCTATTCCTTGGTAGTAGCTTTTGAATGTAGAACGTTTTCTCTAAAAACGCGCGCTTTTATATCGGCGCTTTTGGGAACGTGCGAGGGTTTAATGCCTTCATTAATTTTAGCCTTAATTGCCCCGTTTCCCCTTGGCTCTTTATTTTTGATTTTGAAAACCCAGAAACGGTTTTCTCTCCTTTTATTTTCCTTGTAACCTCTTCGCAACTTTTTCTCTTCTCTCTTCGCTCTCTGTCTTTCGCTTGTGCTTCTGTTTCCTAGCGTTTGCGGCGTCGCTTAGCGATTTTCTGGGCAACTTTCATTTCTGCACTTTTTTCGAAGCTTCTTTCGTTTCCAGGTTAGCCCCATTTCGTGCTTTCTCTTTGATTTTGGCTTTGTGATGAGGTTTTGATTTTGATCCTCCCTTTTTGAGAAAGTTTTCATCTTTCTGTTTTCATTGTGCCCTAGATTTGTTGAAAGTATGCTTTCTGGGAGTTTCTCCATCTTCTGCATGATCCTTTTTTGCTTTTGCTCGATGCTTTTAGGGCTTTGCATGTTCTTTGTTGTTTCTGTTCTAATACCACTGTCCGCGTCTGTCCTTCGTTTTATTTGAAGGTTGCTTTTGTCTGCTCTTGAAAAGGTTGCATCTTTAATGGTCTCTGCTTGGCGTGTTTTGATGTTTTGGGAATGCTTTTTGCTTCGTAGACTGTAATGAATTTTTTGTGTTTTTCTTTGATGAAAAAATGTTTGCTTCTTTGAATTCTTTCTGAGAAATGCTGGGGTGCAAGCTGTAGATTTTTCTTGGAAACCTTGCTTTGTTACTGCCTCCAAAGGATGCCCCAGGACTTTTGGTTTGAGTCTTGGGGTTTTCCGTTTCTTGTTTCTTCGCCTGTATCGTATTGACCGAGTTGTTTTCTCCCTTTATCCGAGATGTTGTTAGTAACCCCTAACTTCTTTTCTTACTTGTAGGATTAGTTGGCCTCGTGTCTTCTCGAAATAACATTGTAGAGACGTCTTCCTGAGTCCCCGAGGGAATGTCTGATTGGCTGGACTCCCTTGTTTTGTTGTGTGTTTCTGTTGTGGATGCTAAATTTTGCACAGAGCTGAGGAAGCGCCATAGGGTTTGTGGTAACAATGCCTGTGAGGAGGATTATGAGCTTGTTGCTCCTGATTCTGATGAGAGAGTTTGTTTTCCGACTTCTGTTGAGAGGGAGCGTCCCTTCTTTGATGCCTATGAACACTTCTTCAGTCAGTTGAACATTACTTTTCCTTTCACTGCTTTCGAGACCGACCTGCTGTGTTCGTGTAATATTGCCCCATCCCAACTTCACCCAAATTCCTGGGGTTTTATTAAAATTTTTTCAGCTTCTCTGCCGAGAATTAAATGTAACACTCTCTCAGACTCTTTTCCTTTATTTGTTTGTTTCCGCCAAGACTGGCAGTTCTTCAAAAAAGAAAGATTCCTGGGTTTCTTTCAGGTCCGCCCAGGGCCATAAAGTTTTTGCTATGTATGATGAGTCCTTTAAGGACTTCAAGAATTACTTCTTTAGGATTCGGGCTGTCGAGGGGGCCCTCCCCTTTTTTGTAACACCCTACCATACAGAGTCTTATGCTTAAGTTATAATTCAGAGATGGCAAGGTATTATGACCTCTAAAATAAAAATTTAGTACGTATAGTAGTATGAAAGATTGATTATAACTAGGAGCCTTTGTAGAAAAAGGGGTAAACAAAAATCGCAACTCAAAAGCGCAACACTCCGATCGATAACGTAACGAACAACGATAAACCAACGCGATATTATATATATACAAAGGAGTGTCAAAAACAGGAATATTAAGACTCAAGATCCGGCTGCGAAGATAACCGGTCCGAGCATAGCAATATATACATATGATAAAAATAAGAAAAACCCCAAAGAAAACCCAAAAGGTCACAAATACATAAAACCTATTCTCCAAAATCTCCCATAAGAGGAGTCATCACAGTTTGTATTATTTAATGGAGATAAAAGTATCTAAGCAAAACATATAAACCAAAACATAGTCCCGAGAATAAAGGATCTTCGCAAATCTAGAAGTCTCCAGCATGCCTCAGCGGGAAACCTCACGTCCTGCATCTGAAAACCACAAAATCCGCATGGGTGAGAACCAGAGGTCCCAGCATGGTAATAGCTTCCACATATATAATACATAATAATAGAGGAAAGCCAAAGGCAATCCTGGAACTTCCTCCAAATAATATCAAAGCTTATAAACAAGCTAAACCATATAAGGGCATCTGACTAAAGATTCTTCAGTCTAACTAATACTTCCCTTTCCAATTCCTTCAAACCTCCCAACCACCAGCAGGAGTATAATGTAGCAAACACAGTTATAGCAAACAAGAAATATACAAATAGGAACAAATAAGGCATTTAGACAATTAGCAAGTAATATGCAGTCAAATAGGCAATCTCAAACAATTCATATAGTATGCATATGATGAATGCCTATCCCTAGTGGCTGATGATATCATCTGTCGGTTATAGAGCCAACCCGCAAGTCCTGGCAGTTAACCATTGGACTGTCCCTCTGTCGTGTCTCCCCAACTTGAGTCATGCTCATTATAACTTGATCATAATCATGATCCATATCCATCACCCTCACTGGTGAATATTTATCCATCACCATCACTGGTGAATATTTATCCATCACCATCACTGGTGAATATTTTTGGGGGTGAGCTCGTCCGGGAATTTCACGGTGCCCAGCCACCCTGACGACATAGGGTCAAAAGAGCTTCAAGTCTCGACCTAGAGCACGTGGTGGCTAGCCACTGCTTTCTCCCAAGGAAACTCTCATCTCCGATAATGGAAGTGCAACTTTCACAATTCATTCAACAGCATATATATGCATTTATTCTTAGCCATAATCATGGCTCCGCCGTAACACGGCAATAATCTAGCCATCCAGCTCTCGGTTAAATCCATAACCAGCCACCCAGCTCACGGTTAAATCCATAACCAGCCGTTTCATTAACAATTACAGCCTTTCGGCCCATGGCATAACAAGCACTTCCACCACCAACCTCCGCATCTCACATAATCATGCTTGATCCTCATTGATCATTCATTTTTCCCTTGCTCCTCTTGCAAGTTACCACATTCACTAGCCCTTCTTCTCATAGCTAGACATATCATAATGATTTAAGACATAAATGGTGAGATCGGAGGCTTAGAAGTATGAGATTTGGCTTTTAAAACTCAAAAATCAACTTTGGGATGAAAACAGGGCCACGCGTACGTGTAATCCACGCGCACGCGTGGGTGGCCTCAAAAACTCTTCGACGCGTAAGCGTCATGCACGCTAACGCGTTGATTGAAAAATAGCCAAACGACGCGCACGCGTCAACCACGCGTACGCGTGGGTACTCTCGTGCCCCAGGCACAAAACTGGCACAGTTATGGCACAACTCTCTGGAAAATGGCTGGGCATTGGGTGCAGCACATTCGGCGCGCCCGCGCACATCACGCGCACGCGTGGATGGCGCTTTCGAGAAGAACGGCGCGTACGCGCCAAGTGCGCCTACGCGCGGGGGGGTCATTCTGCTAAAAAATTTTCTAAGTTAAAACTGCAGAATTCACAGATTCAACCCCCAATCTTCCGACGGACATAACTTCCTCATTTTAAATCGTTTTTCACCCGTTCTTCGAACGGCATGGACATCCCGGATCTCATTTCATTTCTAAACAGATTTGGCACCAAACAGAGATCCGTAGTCCAAGTTATGTCCCGTCAAAGTATGCCCAAAAACCATATTTTTCATACAAAACCACAATTTGCCATTTTCAAAACAAGCCGTTTTCAACTCTTTTCAAAATCAATCAAAACATGCCAATTTCATCCCTTTTCTCTGAAATCAATCAAAATATATCAAATTCAACATCAAGCCTCCTCAACTGACACATTGACACATTACCACAATTTACAAAACCACTATCCCATCATTTTAGCCCACTTCACCCAAGTGGCTCAAACCCAAACTCATTGACATATCATATACTCTTCCTCATGCCAATTTTCAACAACACCAATTCCAATTAACCATCATTGTACATAATCAATATCATGCTCACCATCAACATGGTTCAACCCACAATTCAACCATAACCAAGCATCAAGCATATATCACCACTTGCATATTTCTCATACATCATACCATCAAGGCATCATTAATCATCATCACATATATGACCACATCATATATATCAATCATTCAACAACATCAACAATTCAATGCCTATCTTAGAGCCTCTAGCCTAAGTATTTCCTACCACATTACATATTAGATACGGGAAACCGAAACCATACCTTAGCCGATTTCCCAAGCTCAACCGGAGCACTTCCAAACCACTTTTTCCTCAAGCTCTCAAGGCCTCAATACTTCCAAAAACAGATTTTTCACCACCAAATCCCTTTTTCAAGCTTTTCAAAATCACCAATCAAGCTCCAATATTCACATATACACAACCTAAGCCACAATCATCATACCCATACACAACATCTCAATACCCAAACATCATAGAACAACAAATTACACTAAGGTTGAGAATCTTACCACACCCAAGGTCCAAGGAGACAAGATTAACCTCCTCCTTCAAGAGAGTTGGGTCCTATAACATCAAAGAGCCCAAAATCTCAACATTTTTGCTCATGAAACTCGAAAATAAGGCTGGAATTTCGAAGATCAAAACGTGACTTACCTCAAGATTGATTGTATGGGTTTTGTTGAGCTCTCCGCGGTGAACGCGTGGCCGTAAACAGTGCGGCAATCGGAGCTCTAGATCAAAAGTTATGGTGGTTTGAAGATCAAGTGAGAGAAAGAACTTGAGAGAGAGTTCTCCCCTCCATGGCCTCCATTTCAGCATTTCTGAGTGATAAGTGAGGAGAGAGAGTGCTGAAAACTAGGGTTTTGGTTTAGTTATGTTGGGCCAAGGGCCCACTTTGGGTTCGATTGGCCCGATTTGGCCCGTTCGGTCCAATCTTGGTCCGATTTCTATAAAATTGGTACCGAAATTCTCGTCTCAATCTCCTCTATCACATTTAGCCATAAAAATCACATTTTGGGCTTTCTAAAATAAATTTTCATTTATGGGTTAATTAGTCGTTAATTAACCGGGTTTTACATTCTACCCACCTAATTGGGAATTTTGCCCACAAAATTCAAATGCAATTACCTGAGAATAAATGTGGATAATCCGTTCGCATCTCCGACTAAAGTTCCCAAGTGTGTTCCTCAACACCGCCTCGACTCCATGCCACTTTGACTAATGAAACCTCCTTTCCACGCAACCGTTTGATACTAGTATCATCAATTTTGACCGGAGCCACTAGATGCGTCAAATCTTCCCTTAACTGAACCGATTCGGGTTCCAACACATGGCTAGCATCAGGAGTGTACTTCCGAAGCTGCGACACGTGAAACACATCATGCAGTTTCAAAAGATGAGGTGGTAGAGCCATCCGATACGCCACTGGTCCAATCCTCTCCAGGATTTGAAATGGACCAATGTATCGAGGATTCAACTTCTTTGTTTTAATCGCCCTACCTACTCCCGTGGTCGGAGTAACCTTAAGGAAGACATGGTCTCCTCCCTCAAATTCTAAGGGCTTTCGCCTCTAATCGGCGCAACTCTTTTGACGACTCTGCGCCGTAAGCATCCTATCATGGATTTTCCTGACTTGTTCAGTGGTCTCAGCTATCATTTCCGGCCCCAACAAGCTTTTCTCTCCAGCTTCATACCAACATAGCGGAGATTGACATTTCCTCCCATACAAGGCCTCATACGGAGCCATTCCGATGCTCGCATGATAACTATTATTGTATGCAAACTCCACTAATGGCATATACCGATCCCAACTCGTCGGATGGTCCAAAATACAAGCTCTCAACATATCCTCTAGTGTTTGGATCGTCCTCTCAGATTGACCATCTGTTTGAGGATGGTAAGCCGTGCTCAAGCTTAATCGGGTTCCAAAAGCTTTCTGAAATGCACCCCAAAACCTTGAAGTGAAACGAGGATCTCTATCAGAGATTATAGTAGTAGGTACACCATAAAGTCTCACAATCTCCTTTATGTATAACCGTGCTAGCTCCTCAAGGGTGTAAGTCATACGAATGGGTAAAAAGTGAGCTGACTTCGTCAGTCGGTCCACAATCACCCAGATAGCATCAAAACCAGCCCTAGTCCTTGGCAATCCTGACACAAAGTCCATTGCAATACTTTCCCACTTCCATTGTGGAATCTCTAAAGGTTGCAACATCCCGAAAGGTCTTTGATGTTCAACCTTTACCTTTTGACAAGTTAAGCACTTTGAAACATATTCCGCCACATCATTCTTCATACCCGGCCACCAAAACATCGCCTTTAAATCATGGTACATCTTAGTACTTCCCGGGTGAATAGAGAATCCGCTTTTGTGTGCCTCATTTAAGATATCTTGCCTCAAAGTGCCAACATCCGGCACAATGATCCTACCCTTGAACCTTCATAACCCATCTTTTTTTTCCGACACTCTCCACTGCTTCTCTTGCTCAATAGCCGGTAACACCTTCCATAATGCTTCATCATTTTGATGAGCCTTTAGGAGTTCAAACTTAAAGTCACTTGTGATCTCTAATCGGCTCAAACACAAGGTTCCGGATACTTCTTGAGCACCAATTTTCAGACTCTCGAATCCCTTGAGCAACTTCTCCTCTTGAAGCATCATCCAAGCCGCATATAATGACTTCCGACTTAACGCATCCGCCACTACGTTCGCCTTTCCCGGATGGTAATTCAACTCAAAGTCGTAGTCCTTTAACAATTCCATCCACCTTCTCTGCCTCATATTAAGCTCTTTTTGATCAAAGAGGTACTTCAAGCTCTTATGATCAGAGAAAACTTGGAACTTAACCCCATAGAGGTAATGCCTCCACACCTTTAGCGCAAACACGACCGCAGCAAGCTCTAAATCGTGCGTAGGGTAATTAACTTCATGAGGTCTCAACTGTCGTGAGGCGTACGCCACCACATTGTGATGCTACATCAGCACGCACCCTAGACCCTTCAATGAGGCATCACAGTACACCTCAAATGGCTCGTTCGGCTCAGGCAACACTAACACAGGTGCAGTGTTCAACTTTTTCTTTAATGTCTGAAAGCTCTCCTCGCACTCAGGAGTCCAAACAAACGGAGTGTCTTTGCGGGTTAACTTTGTCATTGGCAAACCTATCTATGAAAAGCCCTTGATAAACCTTCGGTAATAGCCAGCTAAACCCAGAAAACTCCTTATCTCCGTTACGGTGGTTGGTTGCTTCCAATCCATCACAGCCTCTACCTTAGTTGGATCTACGGCTATTCCCTTCTTACTCACCACGTGACCCAAAAACTTCACCTCACTCTTCCAAAACTCACATTTAGACAGTTTCGCATAGAGTTTATTCTCCTTTAGAATCTGCAACACGGTCCTCAAGTGTTTTGCATGCTCTTCTTCAGTCTTGGAATAAATCAGTATGTCATCGATGAAGACAACAACGAATTTATTCAGAAACGGACGGAAAACTCTATTCATGTAATCCATGAATACCGCAGGAGCGTTCGTCAACCCAAAGGACATTACAGTGTACTCGTAATGACCATAACGAGTCTTGAAAGCGGTCTTAGGAATATCCTCACCCCTCACCCTTATCTGGTGATAGCCGGATCGCAAATCGATCTTGGAGAAAACCCCAGCTCCTTGCAACTGGTCCATGAGATCATCAATCCTCGGCAATGGGTACTTATTCTTTATTGTGACCTTGTTCAGCTACCTGTAATCCACACAGAGCCGCATACTCCCATCTTTCTTCTTCACCAGTAGCACTGGCGCACCCCACGGAGAGACACTTGGTCGTATAAAGTTCTTTCCCAACAAATCCTCTAACTGAGACTTTAGCTCGTTCATCTCTAACGGTGACATCCTATAAGGAGCACTTGAGATTGGGCCTGCCCCAGGCACCAATTCAATAGCAAACTCAACCTCTCAGTTAGGTGGAAACTCATCAATATCATCGGAAAACACTTTCGGAAACTCACACACAACCGGAATCTGCTCCAACCTTTGATCATCACCCGAAACACCCGCGGTTAACAAGAGGATACCTTGACATTCGGCTCCGGAATAGTTCACCGTCATCGAATTCAAGTAATAATTATTCACCACGACTGGCCCTTCTGTATCCTCCGGCATAAAGTACACCGACTTTGTAGAACAATCAAGCAGGACATGGTTCTTAGATAACCAGTCAAATCCCAAGATAAGATCAAGACCGATCATCGGTAAGCAGATTAAATTATGAATAAAATCACGCTGCTTGAACCTAAAGGAAACTTCCGGGCATCCTAGCCTAGTTACCGTGGCTTCAGGGTAGCATTGTACACTCTTAGATCATAACCTAAGGTTACGATCTTCAATCCTAACTCATGGGCTTTCTCAAATGCAATGAATGAATGCGATGCTCCCGAATCAAATAAAGCATTTAAAGTTTGACCAGCCATTTCACAGTTACCTCTAATGAGTGTCTCGGATCCCTCGGCACCTATAGCTGAGGTGGTGAATACCCGACCAGTCTGTTGTGCCTTTCCAGCACCTTGTTTCTGCTTCTCAGGACAATTTGTAGCTTTATGCCCCGCCTTTCCACAATTGTAGCACAAACCCCATCCGGCCTTACATGGTGCTCCCAGATGGTGACTTCCACACCTAGTACAAGCTTGATCATTCTGAGGCTGCTTCCCAAACTTCTTTCCTTGGGAGTTGTTGTTGTTGGGCCTCCTGGAAGAGATTTTCCTCTTGAAAGACGGGCCTTTAGGTGCAAAGCTCTTCCCTCGGTTCTGTGGGAATGATCCTTTGTGACTCCCTTTCTCAGCGGTTGCCCTTTTTACACACTTTTCAGCAACCCTACACTTGTTCACCAATTTGGAGAAAGTCCTAATCTCCATTGGTCCCACTGAGTTGAAAATATCGCTCCGGAGTCCTCCTTCATACTTAACACACTTCTATTCCTCATATTCCACCGGAGTCCCTTGGCACATACGAGAGAACCTGAACAGCTCCTCAAACTTGTCAGTATACTCTGATATGGACATGGTACCCTGCTTCAGCTGCAGTAACTCAAGTTCCTTAGTCGTCCTGGCAAAAGTCGGAAAGTACTCCTTATAGAACTCCTCTTGGAAGACATTCCAGGTGATATAGTCATCACCCTGCTGCAGAAGACGTCGGATACCTTGCCACCAATGCGACGCTTCACCTGTGAGCATATAGGTAGCAAACTCGACACGCTGTCCTTCAGGTACCACTTGTGCTTGCAGTGCTCGCTCTATAGCCTGAAACCATGTATTAGCCTCAGTCGGGCTAGCAGTTCCCTTGAACTTAGGTGGATTAACCTTTAAAAAGTTTGCCAGTGTCATCGGGCCCTGAACTCCACCTCCATCATTACCATGGTTGTTCATCTTTTGACCAAGAACCTCAGCAGTGGCTCGCATAGCAGCAGCCACGTTCTCCAATGCAGCCATAAGATTTACCGGGTCATTAGAGTTAACCTCAGGTGCACGAGCATTAGTATGACCTCTACCACGGCCTCTACCACGGCCTCTACCGCGTCCACAAGGCGCCATCTGGTTCCTATACACACCAAACAATCGATATTAAGTTGATCAGTCTCAATATCGAAAGTTTAGTGCTTCAAGTCCCAAATGCATGCTCATGAACGTTTATGCCAATTATATCAAGTAGATATACTAATAGCACATAACACACACACAGAGAATGCACAGAAGCATAGTCAGTCCATCCCTCAGGCTCTACAGGAACGAACTGCTCTGATACCATAATGTAACACCCTATCATACAGAGTCTTATGCTTAAGTCATAATTCAGAGATGGCAAGGTATTAAGACCTCTAAAATAAAAATTTAGTACGTATAGTAGTATGAAAGATTGATTATAACTAGGCACCTTTGTAGAAAAAGGGGTAAACAAAAATCGCAACTCAAAAGCGCAACACTCCGATCGATAACGTAACGAACAAAGATAAACCAACGCGAGATTATATATATACAAAGGAGTGTCAAAAACAGGAATATCAAGACTCAAGATCCGGCTGCGAAGATAACCGGTCCGAGCATAGCAATATATACATATGATAAAAATAAGAAAAACCCCAAAGAAAACCCAAAGGGACACAAATACATAAAACCTATTCTCCAAAATCTCCCATAAGAGGAGTCATCACAGTTTGTATTATTTAATGGAGATAAAAGTATCTAAGAAAAACATATAAACCAAAACATAGTCCCGAGAACAAAGGATCTTCGCAAATCTAGAACTCTCCAGCATGCCTCAGCGGGAAACCTCACGTCCTGCATCTGAAAACCACAAAATCCGCATGGGTGAGAACCAGAGGTCCTAGCATGGTAATAGCTTCCACATATATAATACATAATAATAGAGGAAAGCCAAAGGCAATCCTGGAACTTCCTCCAAATAATATCAAAGCTTATAAACAAGCTAAACCATATAAGGGCATTTGACTAAAGATTCTTCAGTCTAACTAATACTTCCCTTTCCAATTCCTTCAAACCTCCCAACCACCAGCAGGAGTATAATGTAGCAAACACAATTATAGCAAACAAGAAATATACAAATAGGAACAAATAAGGCATTTAGACAATTAGCAAGTAATATGGAGTCAAATAGGCAATCTCAAACAATTCATATAGTATGCATATGATGAATGCCTGTCCCTAGTGGCTGATGATATCATCTGCCGGTTATAGAGCCAACCCGACAAGTCCTGGCAGTTAACCATTGGACTGTCCCTCTGTCGTGTCTCCCCAACTTGAATCATGCTCATTATAACTTGATCATAATCATGATCCATATCCATCTCCCTCACTGGTGAATATTTATCCATCACCATCACTGGTGAATATTTATCCATCACCATCACTGGTGAATATTTATCCATCACCATCACTGGTGAATATTTTTGGGGGTGAGCTCGTCCGAGAATTTCACAGTGCCCGGCCACCCTAACGACATAGGGTCAAAAGAGCTTCAAGTCACGACCTGGAGCACGTGGTGGCTAGCCACTGCTTTCTCCCAGGAAAACTCTCATCTCCGATAATGGAAGTGCAACTTTCACAATTCATTCAACAGCATATATATGCATTTATTCTTAGCCATAATCATGGCTCCGCCGTAACACGGCAACAATCCAGCCATCCAGCTCTCGGTTAAATCCATAACCAGCCACCCGGCTCACGGTTAAATCCATAACCAGCCGTTTCATTAACAATTACAGCCTTTCGGCCCATGGCATAACCAGCACTTCCACCACCATCCTCCGCATCTCACATAATCATGCTTGATCCTCATTGATCATTCATTTTTCCCTTGCTCCACTCGCAAGTTACCACATTCACTAGCCCTTCTTCTCATAGCTAGACATATCATAATGATTTAAGACATAAGTGGTGAGATCGGAGGCTTAGAAGTATGAGATTTGGCTTTTAAAACTCAAAAATCAACTTTGGGATGAAAACAGGGCCACGCGTACGCGCAATCCACGCGCACGCGTGGATAGCCTCAAAAACTCTTCGACGCGTAAGCGTCATGCACGCTAACGCGTGGATTGAAAAATAGCCAAACGACGCGCACGCGTCAACCACGTGTACGCGTGGGTACTCTCGTGCCCCAGGCACAAAACTGGCACAGTTATGGCACAACTCTCTGGAAAATGGCTAGGCATTGGGTGCAGCACATTCGGCGCGCCCGCGCACATCATGCGCACGCGTGGATGGCGCTTTCGAGAAGAACGGCGCGTACGCGCCAAGTGCGCCTACGCGCGGGGGGGTCATTCTGCTAAAAAATTTTCTAAGTTAAAACTGCAGAATTCACAGATTCAACCCCCAATCTTCCGATGGACATAACTTCCTCATTTTAAATCGTTTTTCACCCGTTCTTCGAACGGCATGGACATCCCGGATCCAATTTCATTTCTAAATAGATTTGGCACAAAATAGAGATCCGTAGTCCAACTTATGTCCCGTCAAAGTATGCCCAAAAACCATGTTTTTCATACAAAACCACAAAGTGCCATTTTCAAAACAAGCCATTTTCAACTCTTTTCAAAATCAATCAAAACATGCCAATTTCATCCCTTTTCTCTGAAATCAATCAAAATATATCAAATTCAACATCAAGCCTCCTCAACTCACACATTGACACATTACCACAATTTACAAAACCACTATCCCATCATTTTAGCCCACTTCACCCAAGTGGCTCAAACCCAAACTCATTGACATATCATATACGCTTCCTCATGCCAATTTTCAACAACACCAATTCCAATTAACCAACATTGTACATAATCAATATCATGCTCACCATCAACATGGTTCAACCCACAATTCAACCATAACCATGCGTCAAGCATATATCACCACATGCATATTTCTCATACATCATACCATCAAGGCATCATTAATCATCATCACATATATGACCACATCATATATATCAACTATTCAACAACATCAACAATTCAATGCCTATCTTAGGGCCTCTAGCCTAAGTATTTCCTACCACATTACATATTAGATACGGGAAACCGAAACCATACCTTAGCCGATTTCCCAAGCTCAACCGGAGCACTTCCAAACCACTTTTTCCTCAAGCTCTCAAGGCCTCAATACTTCCAAAAACAGATTTTTCACCACCAAATCCCTTTTTCAAGCTTTTCAAAATCACTAATCAAGCTCCAATATTCACATATACACAACCTAAGCCACAATCATCATACCCATACACAACATCTCAATACCCAAACATCATAGAACAACAAATTACACTAGGGTTGAGAATCTTACCATCCCCAAGGTCCAAGGAGACAAGATTAACCTCCTCCTTCAAGAGAGTTGGGTCCTATAACATCAAAGAGCCCAAAATCTCAACATTTTTGCTCATGAAACTAAAAAATAAGGCTGGAATTTCGAAGATCAAAACGTGACTTACCTCAAAATTGATTGTATGGATTTTTTAGAGCTCTCCACAGGGAACACGTGGCCGGAAACGGTGCGGCAATCGGAGCTCTAGATCAAAAGTTATGGTGGTTTGAAGATCAAGTGAGAGAAAGAACTTGAGAGAGAGTTCTCCCCTCCATGGCCTCCATTTCAGCGTTTCTGAGTGATAAGTGAGGAGAGAGAGTGCTGAAAACTAGGGTTTTGGTTTAGTTATATTGGGCCAAGGGCCCACTTTGGGTTCGATTGGCCCGGTTTGGCCCGTTCGGTCCAATCTTGGTCCGATTTCTATAAAATTGGTACCGAAATTCTCGTCTCAATCTCCTCTATCACATTTAGCCATAAAAATCACATTTTGGGCTTTCTAAAATAAATTCTCATTTATGGGTTAATTAGCCGTTAGTTAACCGGATTTTACATTTTTTCCTGATGAAAATGATGAGCCTTCTTTCCCTCTAGAGTGGCAGAGGGATGTGAGAATGTCCCGCTATACCTGGGAGATGCTTGATGATGTTGAGCGTGCCTTTGTTGTTGTTCTTGAGGATCTATGGGGGCACCACCCCATCTTGATACAAAAAGGTTTTTGAATGACCCGTCCTTAGTTCAGACTGTTTTGGGTACTTGTCTGACTTGTTTCTACACTTGTTTCTTAATTTTTTCTTCCTCTTATTGTGATTGTAACTCTTTGCTGTGGCTGATTCTGTATTTGCAGAGATGTCAAAGAACAACGACTCTATGAGGGCCTTTAAAAAGGCAAAGAAGGCAACTGCTGCTCTGAACATCTCGGCCAAGGTGGCCGGAGAGGGATCTTCTCAGGTCCCGGTGAAGCCTTCTGTGCCGAGTTCTCTCGGGCCGAGGAAAGCAATTCCTATTCCTCGGTTTCATCAGATCGATCCTCCACAGACTTCTGCCGCTGCTTCTGGTGCTCCTCCCTTAAAAAAGCAAAAAACATCCGAGCCCTTTAACCTGGATGCCCCAGATTTTGATGCTATCGAGTTTGTTGACCAGCAAATTGCCCCCTATGGTGGGCTCTCTATGGACGATGTGTCTCTTCTTCAACATCTGGATTTTATTACCAAAAGTAGTGTGAAGATGGCACATATGGGTGCGGCTATTTTCTGAACTGTTCAGGGGATCCCGATTCATGCCACAAAATCCTTCATGGAGGAGGCCAAATCAGAATTTGATCGGATCAAGGGTCTGAAGGATGAGTTGGAGGTGAAGTTGGCGAAGGTAGAGAAGGAACTAGAGGGTGAGAAGGCCAGCTCTATTGCTTTGGCTGCTTCTTTGAAGTTGGCTGAGGACATGGCACTGAAGCACAAGGATAGCTATGTTTTAGCTTATAGGGAGTTAATGCATCTCTGGGATGATTTGGAAACTGCTCGGGTTAATTATGCCGAGCTTCAGGGTCACCTTGTGGGCAGCGTAACTGCCACCTCTGAGAACCTGATGGAGCAGTTCCGGATTGTTGCTCCTGATGCCGACTTGACTCTTGTTAGTCTTGACAACGTTGTGAGGGATGGTAAGATTGTCCCTGATGACCAGGATGTTGATGATGCTGACCCTTCCCAAGTGCCTTCTGTCAAAGAAAAAATCTTCCTCGTCTCTTCCCGTTACGTCTGACCCGGATTGCCAGATTTTGAACCGGGATGATGGAACTGTAGATGCTGTGCCTATTCAGACTTGTCCTCCTTCTCCCCGTACTGATGCTGCCGGGAAGGCTCCAGATCTTGGTTGACCTCCTTTTATTTGAGTATTTTGTGTAAATAGCCCGGTTTGTGGGCTTTTGAACTGTTTATTGTTTTGTTTAACTGCTGACACTTTTTTAGTTGTCTGCCTGGCAACTTTTTACTTTGAAAAACAAAAGTAGCGCTTCGAGGTAGATTTCGGTGGCCTTTTGAAGCTTTATCATACTATGCTTTTATTGTGCTTTTAGCATGGTATCTCTTCTGGTTTTGGAATCTTGCTGCTTGACTTCTTTGGGTTACTTTCTTACTTGTTGTTCGTAGCTTGGATTCCTTTGAGGCCGTGACTGTGTGGGTCCGATTTATTTCTCGGTTTTTCTCGCTCTGGCTTGTATTTTTAGCACCTTATAACCGATTTCTTCATATTGGTCCCCTTCTAAGTTGTTATTGTAATCTTCTTTCTTGGACCTTTGTTAGGTCTCTTTCAGGGATTACTTTTACAACTTGTTTTGTAGGAGATCGACTTCGTTAGGTCGTTCTCTTCTAAGTTGTCTTTGTAATCCTCTTTCTTAGACCTTTGTTAGGTCTCTTTTAGGGATTACTTTTACAACTTGTTTTGTAGGAGATCAACTTCATTAGGTCGTTCTCTTCTAAGTTGTTTTTGTAATCCTCTTTCTTGGACCTTTGTTAGGTCTCTTTCAGGGATTACTTTTACAACTTGTTTTGTAGGAGATCGACTTTTTTAGGTCGATCTCTTCTAAGTTGTTTTTGTAATCCTCTTTCTTGGACCTTTGTTAGGTCTCTTTCAGGGATTACTTTTACAACTTGTTTTGTAGGAGATTGACTTCGTTAGGTCGTTCTCTTCTAAGTTGTTTTTGTAATCCTCTTTATTGGACCTTTGTTAGGTCTCTTTCAGGGATTACTTTTACAACTTGTTTTGTAGGAGACCGACTTCGTTAGGTCGATCTCTTCTAAGTTGTTTTTGTAATCCTCTTTCTTGGAACTTTGTTAGGTCTCTTTCAGGGATTACTTTTATAACTTGTCTTGTAGGAGACCGACTTTGTTAGGTCGATCTCTTCTAAGTTATAGCAATTCCTCTTTAACAGGGTTGGCCATACCTCTTTCCAGGAATTTGCTGATAACTTGGGTTGACTTGGTCCGACTTTTTAGTGTCGGCCAGTCTTTTTAAGTTATTATATAGCAATCCATAAGACCTCGTCAGGTTCTTTTTGGGATCACTTTCGATAACTTCTTGCATTATTCTGTGTTCATCTTTGTCGATTTGTAGATGGTGGTTTCTGTCCTGGTTTAATCGACCTTTAGGTGAATCGTATTTTCACCTTTGTCGGTCGATCATTCCTATCGAGATCGTATAGTGAATCTGTTCTTCACTTTCTGTTCGATCCGTTGCTTTATAATCGGACGATGAATGCTTTAGATTAATGCGTCTTGGGAATTTGTAGAATATCTGAAAATGTATTTTATTCAAAGAAAGTGCAAATATATACATGCGGGAGTTTTCCGTACCCTTAAGTCGGATTAAATCTCAATCTTGACGCCTCATTAAAAAACCTTTTCAGGAAAAAGAGTGCATCTTGTGATGAGATCTTTTACCTGTCCTAGCTATAGTACCTTCTTAGGTTACAGGCGTGCCATGATCTGGGGAGTTCTCGTCCCTCGAGTTTAGACAGTCTGTAGTAGCCTTTCCCAAGTACTTCTGTGACTCGGTAGGGTGCTTTCCTTCTCCGGGTCGAGTTGTTCCAATATTATTTCGAATTAAGATGAGATCATTCTCAGCAAAACCTTTTGGCACTACCTTTTGATTATACCTGGAAGCCATTCGTCGCTTTAGTGCTTCTTCTCTGATCCGAGCTCTTTCTTGGATTTTTGGAAGTAGGTCGAGCTCTTCTCTTTGAAGTTGAGAGTTGGTTTGTTCATTGTAGTGGACTACTCAGGGAGACCCTTCCTCGACTTCTATTGGAATCATTGCCTCCACTCCGTATGCTAATCGAAATGGTGATTCGTTCATAGTAGAATGTGGAGTTGTTCGATACGCCCATAGGACTTGTGGAAGTTCCTTGGCCCAAGCTCCCTTTGCTTCTTGCAGCCTCCGTTTCAGTCCGGCCAATATGACTTTGTTGGCCGCTTCGGCTTGTTCATTGGCTTGGGGATGTTCGACGGAAGTGAACTGGTGTTTTATATTCAAGTCGGCTACAAGTTTTCTGAAGCCTGCATCTGTGAATTGGGTGCCATTATCTGTGGTGATGGAGTATGGAACCCCGAACCTTGTGATGATGTTCCTATATAGGAATTTCTGACTTCTTTGAGCAGTGGCGTTGGCTAGGGGTTCTGCTTCGATCCATTTTGTGAAATAGTCTACACCTACTATGAGGAACTTGACTTGTCCTGATCCTTGGGGAAAGGGTCCGAGAAGATCGAGTCCCCACTTTGCAAATGGCCAGGGACGCTGATGAGCTTTTTCGGCGGGGCGATGTGAAAGTTGGTATGCTTCTGACATGATGGACATGTCTTTACAAATTTGGTAGCTTCCTTTCGTAGAGTTGGCCAATAGAATCCCGCTCGGAGTACCTTTTTGGTGAGAGCTTGCGCTCCGAGATGATTGCCACAAATGCCGCTGTATACTTCCTCCAAGACTTCCTTTGTATTGGAGGTCGGTACGTATTTTAACAATGGTGCTGAGATCCCTCTTTTGTATAGGGTGTTGTTTATGATAGTGTAGTACTGTGCCCCCCTTTTTAACCTCTTTGCCTCCTTTTCATCTGTAGGGAGCGCTTCTGTTTTGAGGTAGTTAATTATGGGGGTCATCCATCCTTGATCCCGACCTGTTATGGCTAAGACTTTTTCTTCTTCCGATATTGACGGGTTCTGTAGTATTTCCTGGATGAGGCTTCTATTGTTGCCCCCTGGTTTGGTGCTGGCTAGTTTTGAGAGTGCGTCAGCTCGGGCATTTTGCTCGCGGCGTATGTGGCAGATCCTATATTCCCCGAGTTGTCCAAGCTGTTCCTTGGTTTTATCCAAATACTTTTTCATTGTAGGATCTTTGGCTTGGTAGTTCCCTGTTATTTGTGAGGTAACGACTTATGAATCGCTGTAGATGTTGAGTTTCCGAACTCCAACTTCTCTAGCCAGCTTCAAACCAGCTAATAACGCTTCATATTCCGCCTGGTTGTTTGAGGCCGAGAATCCGAATTTGAGGGACAGCTCAAGTTGGGTTCCTTGGTTGCTTTCGATTATCACACCTGCACCACTTCCGGTTTTATTCGAGGAGCCGTCCACGTATATATTCCACTCTATGGGGATCTTCGGGGTGTTTGTAAATTATGCAATAAAGTCGGCTAGGTATTGTGATTTAATGGCTGTTCGCGCTTCGTATTGGAGGTCAAACTCGGACAAATCAATTGCCCATTGTAGGATTCTTCCTGCTAGATCTGTTTTCTGCAATATCCCCTTTATGGCCTGGTTGGTCCGAACCTTAATGGTGTGCGCTTGTAAGTACGGGCGAAGTCGTCGGGATGTGAGTATGAGAGCGTAGGCAAACTTTTCTTTTTTCTGGTAGTTCAGCTCTGACCCCTGCAGTGCTTTACTAATGAAGTAGACGGGTTGTTGCCCACCCTCGTCTTCTCTAATTAGTGCTGAGGCTATTGCTCGACTTCCTACTGCGAGGTACAATATGAGTGGTTCCCCTTCTCGTGGTCGAGATAAGATAGGTGGCCGTCCCAAGAATTCTTTGAAGTCTTGGAAGGCTTGTTCACATTCTGTTGTCCACTCAAAGTTCTTTCCCTTCCTTAAAGTAGCGTAGAAAGGGAGGGATCTTATTGCTGACCCTGCTAGGAATCTGGATAAGGCTGCCAGTCTCCCATTGAATTGTTGTACCTCTTTGACACAGGTTGGGCTCTTCATGTTAAGTATGGCCTGGTATTTATCTGGATTTGCCTCGATTCCTCTTTGTGTGAGCATAATGCCCAAGAACTTACCGGCTTCTACTGCGAAGGTGCATTTAGCCGGGTTAAGTCGCATGCCATGCTTCCGTATGGTGTCGAATACTTGAACCAAGTCAGACAGTAATGTTTCTTCACTTTGTGTCTTTACCAACATGTCATCCACGTAGACCTCCATGATTTTTCCGATGTGATCTGAGAAGACCTTATTCATTAGCCTCTGATAAGTAGCTCCCGCGTTCTTAAGGCCGAAAGGCATTACGATGTAACAATAGTTTGCTTTGGGTGTTAGAAACGAGGTTTTTTCTTGATCCGGTGGATACATTGGGATCTGGTTGTACCCCGAGTATGCATCCATAAATGAGAGATACTTATATCCCGATGAGGCATCTACTAGAGCGTCGATGCTTGGTAGTGGATAAGGGTCTTTTGGGCAGGCTTTGTTGAGGTCGGTGTAGTCGGTGCACATTTGCCACTTCCCATTTGACTTTCTCACCAAGACGACGTTTGCTAGCCATAGTGGGTACTTAACTTCTCTTATGAACCCTGCCTCTAGTAGTGCTTGCACCTGTTCTGCTACAGCCTGAGACCATTCTGGCCTGAGTTTTCTTCGTCTTTGTTGTACCGGCCGGGATCCCGGATAGACTGCCAACTTGTGGCTCATCAGTTCGGGATCTACCTCTGGCATATCGGCAGCTTTCCATGCGAAAAGATCAACATTATCTCGTAGAAACTGTATGAGTGATTCTTTTGCGTCTCCTTTCAGGATCGTGCCAATATTAGTTGTCTTATCCGAGGTGTCTCCGATCTGAACTTTCTCTACTTCACCTTCGGGCTTTGGACGGAGTTCTTCTCGTCTCTGAACTCTGCCAAGTTCGATTGTGTGGAACTCTCCTCCTTCGCCTCTGAGGTTTAGACTTTCGTTATAACAGCGACGCGCCATCTTTTGATATGCTTTTATTGTAGCTATCCCTTCTGCAGTTGGGAATTTCATACATAGATGTGGAGTTGAAACTATTGCGCCGAGTTGATTTAACGTCGTCCGACCTATTAAGGCATTGTAGGCTGAGCTTACGTCAACCACGATGTAGTCTATCTTAAGTGTTCTGGACTGGTTCCCCTTTCCAAAGGTTGTATGCAGCGATACATATCCTAGTGGTTGTACTGGGGTATCCCCAAGTCCGAACAGGCTGTTCGGATATGCTCTTAGCTCTTTTTCTTCTAGGCCGAGCTTGTCGAAGGCAATTTTGAATAAGATGTCGGCGGAGCTTCCTTGGTCAATTAATGTACGGTGGAGGTTGGCGTTTGCCAGTTTGATAGTGATGACCATGGGGTCGTCGTGTCCCGAGATGATTCCAGATGCGTCTTCTTTGGTAAACGTGATTGCTGGGATGTCTGGCACCTCATTTTTTCCTTCGACATGGTATACTTCTTTGAGGTGTCGCTTGCGAGATGACTTGGAGATTCCTCCTCCCGCAAATCTACCGTGTATCACATGGACGCGTCTCTCTGGTGTGCGAGGTGATCGTTCAGACCGTCCGATATCTTCATCCCTTCTTCTTTTTCTTGGCTATTCGTCCCGGTTGGCCAAAAATCGATCTAGTTTTCTTTCTCTTACTAATTTTTCTATGACGTTTTTCAAGTTGAAGCATTCATTGGTGGAATGTCCTCGAACTCGATGATACTCACAGTATTCGTTCCGATTCCCTTCTCCTTTTTTGCCTTTAATTTGAATGGCCGACCTGGGGGTATTTTTTCCGTATGGCAGACTTCTTTGTAAACATCTACCAAGGATACCCTGAGAGGGGTGTAGTTATGATATTTTTTGATTTTCTCCCCAAAACGATCTTCCTTTTTCTTGGATTTTTTATCTTTATCTCGGTAGGCAGAACCGAACCTCGAGGCTTCCCCAAGTCGAGAATTCTGGTGGACGAAATTGTGATCAACAATAATGGCTCTTTGGCATGTGCATAAAAATTAACTCAGCACTTTCTTTCCACAACTCCATTCAACTTAACCAGCAAGTGTACTGGGTCATTCAAGTAATACCTTACGTGAGTAAGGGTCGATCCCACAGAGATTGTTGGTATGAAGCAAGCTATGGTCACCTTGTAAATCTCAGTTAGGTAGATTAAATGGTTATGGGTTTCGAAAATTAATAATAAATAGAAAATAAAATAGGATAAAAATACTTATGTAAATTAAACGTGGGAATTTCAGATAGGCGTGTGAAGATGCTAGAATCCTTTCGAATCTCTACTTTCTTATTGCTTTCATCCAATCCTTCTTAATCCTTTCCATGGCAAGCTGTATGTAGGGCATCACCATCATCAATGGCGACTTTTAATCCTCTCGGGAAAATGGTCTTATGCGCTGTCACTGCACGGCTAATCGTCTGGAGGCATCACCCTTATTGATAGCTACATCCCATCCTCTAAGTGAAAATGGTCCAAATGCTCTGTCACAGCACGGCTAATCATCTGTCGGTTCTCAATCAGGTTGGAGTAGAATCCCTTGATTCTTTTGCGTTTGCCATCATGCCCAGCCTTCAGGAGTTTGAAGCTCATCACAGTCATTCAATACCGGAATCCTACTCGGAATACCACAGACAAGGTTAGACTTTCCGGATTCCCAGGATCCTACTCGAAATACCACAGACAAGGTTAGACTTTCCGGATCCACATGAATGCCGCCATCTATCTAGCTTATACCACGAAGATTCTGTTGGGGAATCTAAGAGATATGCGCCCGGCCTAAGGTAGAACGGAAGTGGTTGTCAGTCACGCGCGTTCATAGGTGAGAATAATGATGAGTGTCACGGATCATCACATTCATCAAAGTGTTGTGCAACGTATATCTTGGAATAAGAATAAAGGAGAATTGAATAGAAAGTAATAGTAATTGTATTGAAACTTGAGGTACGGCAGAGCTCCACACCCTTAATCTATGGTGTGCAGAAACTCCACCGTTGAAAATACATAAGGGAAAGGTTCAGGCATGGCCGAATGGCCAGCCCCCTGAATGATCAAAAGACCGAATGATCAAAGACTAAACAGTCAAAAGATTAAACTGTCAAAAGATGTCTAATACAATAGTAAATTATCCTATTTATACTAGACTAGCTACTAGGGTTTACATGAGTAAGTAATTGATGCATAAATCCACTTCCGGGGCCCACTTGGTGTATGTTTGGGCTGAGCTCGATCTATCCACGAGCTGAGGCTTTTCTTGGAGTTGAACTCCAAGTTATAACATGTTTTGGGCGTTTAACTCCGGATCATGACGTGTTTCTGGCGTTTAACTCCAGACAGCAGCATGTACTTGGCGTTCAACGCCAAGTTATGTCATCAATTTCCGAATAAAGTATAGACTATTATACATTGCTGGAACGCTCTGGATGTCTACTTTCCAACGCCGTTGAGAGCGTGCCATTTGGAGTTCTGTAGCTCCAGAAAATTCATTTTGAGTGCAGGGAGGTCAGATTCCAACAGCATCAGCAGTCCTTTTGTCAGCCTTTTTCAGAGTTTTGCTCAAGTCCCTCAATTTCAGCCAGAAATTACCTGAAATCACAGAAAAACACACAAACTCATAGTAAAGTCCAGAAATGTGAATTTAACATAAAAACTAATGAAAACATCCCTAAAAGTAGCTTGAACTTACTAAAAATACCTAAAAACAATGCCAAAAAGCGTATAAATTATCCGCTCATCACAACACCAAACTTAAATTGTTGCTTGTCCCCAAGCAACTGAAAATCAAATAGGATAAAAAGAAGAGAATATACTATAAATTCAAAATATCAATGAATATTAATTCTAATTAGATGAGCAGGACTTGTAGCTTTTTGCTTCTGAACAGTTTTGGCATCTCACTTTTTCCTTTGAAGTTTAAAGTGATTGGCGTCTCTAGGAACTCAGAGTTCAAATAGTGTTATTGACTTTCCTAGTTAAGCATGTTGATTCTTGAACACAGCTACTTATGAGTCTTGGCTGTGGCCCTAAGCACTTTGTTTTCCAGTATTACCACCAGATACATAAGTGCCACAAACACCTAACTGGGTGAACCTTTTTAGATTGTGACTTAGCTTTGCTAAAGTCCCCAGTTAGAGGTGTCCAGAGCTCTTAAGCACACTCTTTTTGCTTTGGATCACGACTTTAACCACTCAGTCTCAAGCTTTTCACTTGGACCTTCATGACACAAGCACATGGTTAGGGACAGCTTGATTTAGCCGCTTAGGCCTGGATTTTATTTCCTTGGGCCCTCCTATCCATTGATGCTCAAAGCCTTGGATCCTTTTTACCCTTGCCTTTTGGTTTTAAGGGCTATTGGCTTTTTCTGCTTGCTTTTTCTTTTTCTTTCTATTTTTTTTGCCAGTTTTTTTTTCGCAAGCCTTTGCTTTTTCACTGCTTTTTCTTGCTTCAAGAATCAATTCCATGATCTTTCAGATCATCAATAACATTTCTCTTTGTTCATCATTCTTTCAAGATCCAACAATTTTAACATTCATAAACAACAAGATAAAAAATATGCACTGTTCAAGCATTCATTCAGAAAACAAAAAGTATTGTCACCACATCAATATAATTAAATTAAATTCAAGGATAAATTCGAAATTCATGTACTTCTTGTTCTTTTGAATTTAAAACATTTTTCATTTAAGAGAGGTAAAGGATTAATGGATTTTATTCATAGCTTTAAGACATGGTTACTACATACTAATGATCATGAAGTAGAGACACAAAATATAGATAAACTCAACATAAAAAAATGAAAAGCAGAAAGGAATAAGAACAAGGAATGAATCCACCTTTAGTGGCGTCTTCTTCTTGAAGGACCAACAATATCTTTAAGCTCTTCTATGTCCCTTCCTTGCCTTTGTTGCTCCACCCTCATTGCTCTTTGATCTTCTCTTATTTCTTGGAGAATGATAGAGTGCTCATGATGTTCCACCCTTAATTGTTCCACATTGTGGCTCAAATCTTCTAAGGAAGTGTTGAGTTGTTCCCAATAGTTGTTGGGAGGAAAGTGCATCCCTTGAGGCATCTCAGGGATTTCTTGATGATGAGCTTCCTCACGCATCTCTTGAGAACCGTGGAGGATCTCTCTTGCTTGCTCCATCCTCTTCTTGGTGATGGGCTTATCCTCTTCAATGGAGATGTCTCCTTCTATGATAACCCCAGCTGAGTAACATAGATGGCAAATGAGGTGAGGAAAAGCTAGCCTTGCCATGGTGGAGGGCTTTTCGGCTATTTTGTAGATTTCATTGGAGATGACTTCATGAACTTCTACTTCCTCTCCAATCATGATGCTATGAATCATGATGGCCCGATCCACAGTAACTTCAGATCGGTTGCTAGTGGGAATGATGGAGCGTTGAATGAACTCCAACCATCCTCTAGCTATAGGCTTGAGGTCCAGTCTTCTTAGTTGGACTGGCTTACCTTTGGAGTCTCTCTTCTATTGAGCTCCTTCCACACATATGTCTATAAGAACTTGGTCCAACCTTTGATTAAAGTTGACCCTTCTAGTGTAGGGGCGTTCATCTCCTTACATCATGGGCAAGTGGAACGCCAACCTCACATTCTCCAGACTAAAATCTAAGTATTTCCCCCGAACCATTGTGAGATAATTCTTTGGACTCGGGTTCATACTTTGATCATGGTTCCTAGTGATCCATGCATTGGCATAGAACTCTTGAACCATTAAGATTCCGACTTGTTGCATGGGGTTGGTTAGGACTTCCCAACCTTTTCTTCGGATTTCATGTCGGATCTCCAGATACTCATTTTTCTTGAGCTTGAAAGGGACCTCAGGGATCACCTTCTTCTTTGCCACAACATCATAGAAGTGGTCTTGATGGCTCTTGGAGATGAATCTTTCCATCTCCCATGACTCGGAGGTGGAAGCTTTTGTCTTCCCTTTTCCTTTTCTAGAGGATTCTCTGGCCTTAGGTGCCATTGATGGTAATGGAAAAACAAAAAGCTTATGCTTTTACCACACTAAACTTAAAATGTTGCTCGCCCTCGAGCAAGAGAAGAAAGAAGAGAAGAAGAAGAAGAAGAAAATGGAGGAGAGTGAGGGGAGATGGATTCGGCCAAGGTATAGTAGAAGGGGTAGTGTTGTGTGAAAATGAAGTAGAATGGAAGGGTATATATAGGGAGAGGGGAGAGGGTAGGTTCGGCCATTTAGGGTGGGATTGGGTGGGAAAATGTTTTTGAATTTTGAAGGTAAGTGGGGTTTATGGGGAAGAGTGGATGGATGTGAGTGGTGAATAAGTGATTGGGAAGAGAGATTGAGGTGATTGGTGAAGGGTTTTTGGGAAGTGTGACATGGGAAAGAGTAAAATAGGATTAGGGGGTAAGGTGGGAATATAGTAGGTGGGGATCCTATGGGGTCCACAGATCCTGAGGTGATCCTGTGGGGTCCACAGATCCTGAGGTGTCAAGGAATTCCATCCCTGCACCAAATAGGCATGTAAAATGCCTTTGCACACCATTCTGGCATTTAAACGCCGAGTGGTGCACGTTCTGGGCATTCAACGCCCATGTAAAGCATGTTTCTGGCGTTGAACGCCAGTTTCATGCTTGTTTCTGGCGTTCAGCGCCAGCTTTTCTTCTAGGCACATTCCTGGCATTCAAACGCCAGAATGTTGCTTGTTTCTAGCGTTCAGCGCCAGATTCATGCTCTGTTCTGGCGTTGAACGCCAGCCAGATGCTCCTTACCGGCATTGAACGCCAGCCTGTGCTTCCTCCAGGGTGTGATTTTTCTTCTGCTGTTTTTGATTCTGTTTTTAATTTTTATATTTTTTTCGTTACTCCACATGATCATGTACCTAATAAAACACAAAATAACAATAAAATAAAATAAAATAAAAATTAGATAAATAAAATTGGGTCGCCTCCCAACAAGCGCTTCTTTAATGTCAATAGCTTGACAGTGGCTCTCATGGAGCCACAAGGTGATCAGGTCAATGTTGTATAGTCCCAACACCAAACTTAGAGTTTGGATATGGGGTCTTAACACCAAACTTAGAGTTTGGTTGTGGCCTCCTGATGAGCGGATAATTTGTACGCTTTTTGGCATTATTTTTAGTATGTTTTTAGTAGGATTTAGTTAGTTTTTAGTATATTTTTATTAGTTTTTAGTTAAAATTCACTTTTCTGGACTTTACTATGAGTTTGTGTGTTTTTCTCTGATTTCAGGTATTTTCTGGCTGAAATTGAGGGACCTGAGCAAAAATCTGATTCAGAGACTGAAAAGGACTGCAGATGCTGTTGGATTCTGACCTTCCTGCACTCGAAGTGGATTTTTTGGAGCTACAGAAGCCCAATTGGCGCACTCTCAACGGCGTTGGAAAGTAGACATCCTGGGCTTTGCAGCAATATATGATAGTCCATACTTTGCCCAAGATTTGGTGGCCCAAACTGGCGTTCAAAGTCACCTTCAGAATTCCCAGCGTTAAACGCCGGAACTGGCACCAAAGTGGGAGTTAAACACCCAAACTGGCACAAAAGCTGGCGTTTAACTCCAAGAAGAGTCTCTACATGAAAATGCTTCAATTCTCAGCCCAAGCACACACCAAGTGGGCCCGGAAGTGGATTTTTATGTCATTTACTCATCTTTGTAATTCTTAAGCTACTAGTTCTCTATAAATAGGACCTTTTGCTATTGTATTTGATGTCTTGGAATCTTGGGACATCTAGTTCTTAGATCATTTTGGGGACTGGCCTCACGGCCATGCGTAGACCTTGTTCTTATGTATTTTCAACGGTGGAGTTTCTACACACCATAGATTAAGGTGTGGAGCTCTGCTGTACCTCGAGTATTAATGCAATCACTATTGTTCTTCTATTCAATTCCGCTTGTTCTTGTTCCAAGATATCACTTGTTCTTCAACTTGATGAATGTGATGATCCGTGACACTCATCATCATTCTCACCTATGAACGTGTGACTGACAACCACCTCCGTTCTACCTTAGATTGGGTGAATATCTCTTGGATTCCTGATACACGATGCATGGTTGATCGCCTGACAACCGAGCGCTCGCCTGACAATCGAGCCAGCCATTCCGTGAGATCAGAGTCTTCGTGGTATAGGCAAGAACTGATGGCGGCATTCAAGAGAATCCGGAAGGTCTAACCTTGTCTGTGGTATTCTGAGTAGGATTCAATGATTGAATAACTGTGAGGTGCTTCAAACTCCTGAGGGCAGGGCGTTAGTGGCAGATGCAAAAGAATCACTGGATTCTATTCCGGCCTGATTGAGAACCGACAGATGGATAGCCGTGCCGTGACAGGGTGCGTTGAACATTTCCACTGAGAGGATGGGAGGTAGCCACTGACAACGGTGAAACCCTTGCATAAGCTTGCCATGGAAAGGAGTAAGAAGGATTGGATGAAGACAGTAGGAAAGCAGAGAGACGGAAGGGACAAAGCATCTCCATTCGCTTATCTGAAGTTCTTACCAATGAATTGCATAAGTATCTCTATCTTTATCTTTATGTTTCGTTCATCATCTATACCCATTTGAGTCTGCCTGACTAAGATTTACAAGGTGACCATAGCTTGCTTCATACCAACAATCTCTGTGGGATCGACCCTTACTCGCGTAAGGTTTATTACTTGGACGACCCAGTACACTTGCTGGTTAGTTGTGCGGAGTTGTGATAAAGAGTTGAGATTGCAATGAGCGTACCATGTTGATGGCACCATTGATGATCACAATTTCGTGCACCAAGTTTTTGGTGCCGTTGCCGGGGATTGTTTCGTGTATGGACAACTGACGGTTCATCTTGTTGCTTAGATTAGGTATTTTTCAGAGTTCTTAAGAATGAATTCTAGTGTTTCAAGGTGATGTTCTTATCATCACCAAAGCTGATTGATTATTATCAATTTAGCTCTTGAATGCAATGTCCTGCTGAAGCTTGGCTATTCATGTCTAATTCCTTTAGACTGAAGCTTTAGACTAACATTGCATGATTCCTGGAATTTTCATTAAGAATTTTGATACCTTTATTTTCTTCTTCCACTTAATTTTCGAAAAATCCAAAAAAATTACAAAATCATAAAAAAACAAAAAATATTTTATGTTTCTTGTTTGAGTCTAGTGTCTTATTTTAAGTTTGGTGTCTTGCATGCATTGTTTATTTGATCTTGGTTCTATTTTCAAGTCAATAGTACAGGAAACTGAAGATTCAGAACATGCAGCAGAGGAATTACACAGAAAAAGCTGGGCGTTCAAAACGCCCAGTGAAGAAGGACAGACTGGCGTTTAAACGCCAGCCAGGGTGCCTGGTTGGGCGTTTAACGCCCAAAAAGGTAGTGCATTGGGCGTTAAACGCCAGAATGTGCACCATTCTGGGCGTTTAACGCCAGGATGGCACAAGAGGGAAGATTCTGTTTTTAATTCAGATTTTTTTTTCAAGTTTTCAAAGTTTTTCAAAATCAAATCTTTTTCAAATCAAATCTTTTCAATCAAATGTTTTCAAAATCAATTTCTTTCCTTTTTCAAAGATACTTGCTAACAATTAATGATTTGATTGAACATTTTAAGTATGTTGCCTTTTCTGTTGAGAAAGGTTTAATGTTTGAATCATATCTTTTCTTGTCAGCCAAGTCATTAATTTTAAAATCAAATCTTTTTAAAATTGTTTTCAAATCATATCTTTTTCAATCATATCTTTTTAAAAGCATAATTTTTCAAACATATCTTTTTAATCACATCTTTTTCAAAAATAGTTTTCAATCATATTTTTTTCAAAATCTTTTTTCAAAAATCACTTGATTTCTTTCCCACTTTTAGTTTTCGAAAATTATCAATCAATTTTTCAAAATGTTTTTAAAATCTTTTTAACTTAATTTTCGAAAAATCTCTTCCTCTCTTCTCACATCCTTCTATTTATGGAGTACCACTCCTCCTCAATGCACAATTCGAACTCTATCTCACTAAGTTCGAATTCTCTACTTCTTTCTTCTATTTTTCTTTTCCTCTGACACCTCAAGGAATCTCTATACTGTGACATAGAGGATTCTATATTTTCTTGTTCTCTTTTCTTTCATATGAGCAGGAACAAAGACAAAGGCATTCTTGTTGAAGCTGACCCTGAACCTGAAAGGACCTTGAAGTGAAAGCTAAGAGAAGCTAAGGCATAACTCTCTGTAGAGGACCTAACAGAAATCTTCAGGGAAGAAGAACCCATGGCAGCCGAAAACAACAACAATGCAAGGAAGGTGCTGGGTGACTTTACTGCACCTACTCCCGACTTCTATGGGAGAAGCATCTCTCTCCCTGCCATTGGAGCAAACAACTTTGAGCTTAAGCCTCAATTAGTTTCTCTAATGCAACAGAATTGCAAGTTCCATGGACTTCCATTGGAAGATCCTCATCAGTTCTTAGCTGAATTCTTGCAAATCTGTGACACTGTCAAGACTAATGAGGTTGACCCTGAGGTCTACAGACTTATGCTATTCCCTTTTGTTGTAAGAGACAGAGCTAGAACATGGTTGGACTCACAACCTAAAGAAAGCCTGAACTCTTGGGAAAAGCTAGTCAATGCCTTCTTGGCAAAGTTCTTTCCACCTCAAAAATTGAGTAAGCTTAGAGTGGAAGTCCAAACCTTCAGACAGAAGGAAGGAGAATCCCTCTATGAAACTTGGGAAAGATACAAACAATTGATCAGAAAGTGTCCTTCTGATATGCTTTCTGAATGGAGCATCATAGGTATTTTCTATGATGGTCTCTCTGAACTGTCCAAGATGTCTTTGGATAGCTCTGCTGGAGGATCTCTTCATCTGAAGAAGATGCCTACAGAAGCTCAAGAGCTCATTGAAATGGTTGCAAATAACCAATTCATGTATACTTCTGAAAGGAATCCTGTGAACAATGGGACAAATTAAAAGAAAGGAGTTCTTGAGATTGATACTCTGAATGCCATTCTGGCTCAGAACAAGATATTGACTCAGCAAGTCAATTTGATTTCTCAAAGTCTGTCTGGAATGCAAGCTGCACCAGGCAGTACTAAGGATGCTTCATATGAAGAAGAAGCTTATGATCCTGAGAACCCTTCAATGGAAGAGGTGAATTACATGGGAGAACCCTATGGAAACACCTATAATTCTTCATGGGGAAATCATCCAAATCTCTCATGGAAGGATCAACAGAGACCTCAACAAGGTTTCAACAACAATAATGGTGGAAGAAACAGGTTTAGCAATGGCAAGCCTTTTCCATCATCTTCTCAGCAACAGACAGAGAATTCTAAGCAGAGCCACTATGACTTGGCTACCATGGTTTCTGATCTAATCAAAACCACTCAAAGTTTCATGACTGAAACAAGGTCCTCCATTAGAAATTTGGAGGCACAAGTGGGACAGCTGAGCAAGAAAATTACTGAACTCCCTCCTAGTACTCTTCCAAGCAATACAGAAGAAAATCCAAAAGGAGAGTGCAAGGCCATTAACATGGCCGAATTCGGAGAGGAAGGAGAGGAAGTGAACGTCACTGAGGAAGACCTCAATGGGCGTGCACTAGCCTCCACTGAGTTCCCCAATGAGGAACCATGGGAATCTGAGGCTCAAAATGAGACCATAGAGATTCCATTGGACTTACTTCTGCCTTTCATGAGCTCTGATGAGTATTCCTCCTCTGAAGAGGATGAGTATGTCACTGAAGAGCAAGTTGCTAAATACCTTGGAGCAATCATGAAGCTAAATGACAAGTTATTTGGAAATGAGACTTGGGAGAACGAACCTCCTTTGCTCACCAAAGAACTGGATGACTTGTCTAGGTAGAAATTACCTCAAAAGAGACAAGATCCTGGGAAGTTTTCAATACCTTGTACCATAGGCACCATGACCTTCAAGAAGGCTCTGTGTGACTTAGGGTCAAGTGTAAACCTCATGCCTCTCTCTGTAATGGAGAAGCTAGGGATCTTTGAGGTGCAAGCTGCAAGAATCTCACTAGAGATGGCAGACAATTCAAGAAAACAAGCGTATGGACTTGTAGAGGATGTTCTGGTGAAAATTGAAGACCATTACATCCCTGCTGATTTCATAGTCCTAGAGACTGGGAAATGCATGGATGAATCCATCATCCTTGGCAGACCCTTCCTAGCCACAGCTAAGGCTGTGATTGATGTTGATGGAGGTGAACTGATCATTCAAGTGAATGAAGAATCCTTTGTGTTTAAGGCTCAAGGATATCCCTCTGTCACCATGGAGAGGAAGCATGAAGAGCTTCTCTCAAAACAGAGTCAAACAGAGCCCCCACAGTCAAACTCTAAGTTTGGTGTTGGGAGGCCACAACCAAACTCTAAGTTTGGTGTTGAACCCCCACATTCAAAATCTAAGTTTGGTGTTGGGAGGTTCCAACATTGCTCTGAGTATCTGTGAGGCTCCATGAGAGCCCTATGTCAAGCTACTGACATTAAAGAAGCGCTTGTTGGGAGGCAACCCAATGTTATATTTTACCTATTTTCCTTTGTTATTTTATGTTTTCTGTAGGTTGATGATCATAAGAAGTCACAAAATCAATTGAAAAAGCAAAAACAGAATGAAAAACAGGAAGAAAAATAGCACACCCTGGAGGAAGAACCTACTGGCGTTTAAACGCTAGTAAGGCTAGCAGATGGGCGTTTAACGCCCAGTCTGGCACCATTCTGGGCGTTTAACGCCAGAAAGGGGCACCAGACTGGCGTTAAACGCCAAATATGGGCATGCACTTGGCGTTAAACGCCAGAAATGGGCACTAGCCCGGCGTTTAACGCCAGAATTGGCTCAAAACACATTTTTGCATGCCATTTGGTGCAGGGATGACTTTTCCTTGACACCTCAGGATCTGTGGACCCCACAGGATCCCCACTACCCACCACCTCTCTCTTCTTTTTCACCCATTCACCAATCACCTCAACACCTCTTCCCAAAAAAACCTTCACCTATCAAATCCCATCTTTCTCTTCACCACTCACATCCATCCTTCATAAAACCCCACCTACCTCACCATTCAAATTCAAACACTTTCCCCCCAAACCCACCATAATGGCCGAACCCTACCCCTCCCTTCACCTATATAAACCCATCTTCACTCCTTCATTTCACACACCTAAACACTACTTCTTCCCCCTTTTGGCCGAACCACACAACCTCCTCCATCTCCTCATTTTCTTCTTCTTCTCCTCTATTCTTTCTTTTTTGCTCGAGGACGAGCAAACCTTTTAAGTTTGGTGTGGTAAAAAGCATGCTTTTTGTTTTTCCATAACCATTTATGGCATCCAAGGCCAGAGAAACCTCTAGAAAGAGGAAAGGGAAGGCAAAAGCTTCCACCTCCGAGTCATGGGAGATGGAGAGATCATCAAGGGTGCATCAAGACCACTTCTATGAAGTTGTGGCCTTAAAGAAGGTGATCCCGAGGTCCCTTTCAAACTCAAAAAGAGTGAATATCCGGAGATCCGACATGAGATTCGAAGAAGAGGTTGGGAAGTTCTCACCAACCCCATTCAACAAGTCAGAATCTTAATGGTTCAAGAGTTCTATGCCAATGCATGGATCACCAAGAGCCATGATCAAAGTGTGAACCCGAACCCAAAGAATTGGCTTACAATGGTTCGGGGAAATACTTAGATTTTAGTCCGGAAAATGTGAGGTTAGCATCAACTTGCCCATGATGCAAGGAGATGAACATCCTTACACAAGAAGGGTCAACTTTGATCAAAGGTTGGACCAAGTCCTCACTGACATTTGTGAGAGGGCGCCCAATGGAAGAGAGATTCAAGAGGGAAGCCGGTTCAACTAAGAAGGCATGACCTCAAGCCCGTGGGCTAGAGGATGGTTGGAGTTTATCCAACGCTCAATCATTCCCACTAGCAACCGGTCCGAAGTTACTCTAGACCGGGCCAATCATGATTCATAGCATCATGATTGGAGAGGAAGTGGAAGTTCATGAGGTTATAGCCCAAGAACTCTATAAGGTGGCGGACAAGTCCTCTACCTTGGCAAGGTTAGCCTTTCTCATCTCATTTGTCACCTCTGTTATTCAATAGGAGTTGACATAGAAGGAGACAACCTCATGATGAGGACAAGCCCATCACTAAGAAAATGATGGAGCAAACAAGAGACCCCTCATCATGAGATCCTGAGATGCCTCAAGGATGCACTTTCCACAAAACTATTGGGTGATCACACCAACATGGGACAACTAAGGGTGGAACACCAAGAACACTCCATTCTCCTCCATGAAATTAGAGAAGATCAAAGAATCATGAGAGAGGAGCAACAAAGACAAGGAAGAGACATGAGGAGCTCAAGCACTTCATAGGATCTTCAAGAGGAAGAACAAGCCGCCATCACTAAGGTGGACCCGTTCTTTAATCTCCTTGTTCTTTATTTTCTTGTTTTTCGAATTTCATGGTTATGTTTATCCAGTTTGTGTCTTATGATCATTAGTGTCTTAGTGCTATGCCTTAAAGTTATGAATGTCCTATGATCCATCACATTTCTTAAATGAAAACTGTTTTATTACAAAAGAACAAGAAGTACAGGATTTCGAATTCATCTTTAAAACTAGCTTAATTAGTTTAATGTGGTGACAATACTTTTGTTTTCTGAATGTATGCTTGAACAGTGCATAGTCTTTTGAATTTGTATTCATGAATGTTAAAATTGTTGGCTCTTGAAAGAATGATGAAAAAGGAGACATGTTACTGAGGATCTGAAAAATCATAAAAATGATTCTTGAAGCAAGAAAAAAGCAGTGAATACAAAAAAAAAAGAAGGAGAAAATGAAAAAAAAGGGGAGAAAAGAAAAAAAAAAAAAAGAAAGAAATAAAGTTGTGATCCAAGGCAAAAAGAGTGTGCTTAAGAACCCTGGAGACCTCAATTGGGGACTCTAGCAAAGCTGAGTCACAATCTGAAAAGGTTCACCCAATTATGTGTCTGTGGCATGTATGTATCCGGTGGTAATACTGGAAGACAGAGTGCTTTGGGCCACGGCCAAGACTCATAAAGTAGCTGTGTTCAAGAATCATCACACTTAACTAAGAGAATCAATACACTATCTGGATTCTAAGTCTAAAGAAGCCAATCATTCTGAATTTCAAAGGATAAAGTGAGATGCCAAAACTGTTCAGAGGCAAAAAGCTACTAGTCCCGCTCATCTAATTGGAACTAAGTTTCATTGATAATTTGGGTCTATAGTATATTCTCTTCTTTTATCTTATTTGATTTTCAGTTGCTTGGGGACAAGCAACAATTTAAGTTTGGTGTTGTGATGAGCGGATAATTTGTACGCTTTTTGCATTATTTTTAGTATGTTTTAGTAGGAGTAGTTAGTTTTTAGTATATTTTTATTAGTTTTTAGTTAAAATTCACTTTTCTGGACTTTACTATGAGTTTGTGTATTTTTCTGTGATTTCAGGTATTTCTGGCTGAAATTGAGGGACCTGAGCAAAAAATCTGATTCAGAGACTGAAAAGACTGCAGATGCTGTTGGATTCTGACCTTCCTGCACTCGAAGTGGATTTTCTGGAGCTACAGAAGCCCAATTGGCGCGCTCTCAACGGTGTTGGAAGGTAGACATCTGGGCTTTCCAGCATATGATAGTCCATACTTTGCCCAAGATTTGATGGCCCAAACCGGCGTTCAAAGTCACCTTCAGAATTCCCAGCGTTAAACGCCGGAACTGGCACCAAAGTGGGAGTTAAACGCCCAAACTGGCACAAAAGCTGGCGTTTAACTCCAAGAAGGTCTCTACACGAAAATGCTTCAATGCTCAGCCCAAGCACACACCAAGTGGGCCGGAAGTG